>NW_028142444.1:0-66297 GCF_055691185.1 Crinia signifera
TGGGCATGGCAAGGGGCTGGAGGGCGCCAGGACCCACCCACTTCCGCTTTGGGGGCCAGCAACAGTTGCCAGGGCAAGCCTGGGCATGGCAGGGGGCTGGAGGACGCCAGGACCCGCCCACTTCCGCTTTGGGGCCCAGCAACAGTTGCCAGGGCAACCCTGGGCATGGCAGGGGGCTGGAGGACGTCAGGACCCGCCACTTCCGCTTTGGGGCCCAGCAACAGTTGCCAGGGCAAGCCTGGGCATGGCAGGGGCTGGAGGGCGTCAGGACCCACCCACTTCCGCTTTGGGGGCCAGCAACAGTTGCCAGGGCAAGCCTGGGCATGGCAGAGGGCTGGAGGGCGTCAGTACCCGCCCACTTCCGCTTTGGGGCCCAGCAACAGTTGCCATGGCAACCCTGGGCATGACAGGGGGCTGGAGGACGCCCAGGACCCCGCCCACTTCCGCTTTGGGCCCAGCAACAGTTGCCAGGGCAAGCCTGGGCATGGCAGGGGGCTGGAGGGCGTCAGGACCCGCCCACTTCCGCTTGGGCCCAGCAACAGTTGCCAGGGCAACCCTGGGCATGGCAGGGGGCTGGAGGACGTCAGGACCCGCCCACTTCCGCTTTGGGGCCCAGCACAGTTGCCAGGGCAAGTATGGGCATGGCAAGGGGCTGGAGGCGCCAGGACCCACCCACTTCCGCTTTGGGGGCAAGCAACAGTTGCCAGGGCAAGCCTGGGCATGGCAGGGGGCTGGAGGACGCCAGGACCCGCCCACTTCCGATTTGGGGCCCAGCAACAGTTGCCAGGGCAAGCCTGGGCATGGCAAGGGGCTGGAGGGCGCAAGGACCCGCCCACTTCCGCTTTGGGGCCCAGCAACAGTTGCCAGGGCAAGCCTGGGCATGGCAGGGGGCTGGAGGACGCCAGGACCCGCTTACTTCCGCTTTGGGGCCCAGCAACAGTTGCCAGGGCAAGCCTGGGCATGGCAGGGGGCTGGAGGGCGTCAGGACCCTCCCACTTCCGCTTTGGGGCCCAGCAACAGTTGCCAGGGGCAAGCCTGGGCATGGCAGGGGGCTTGAGGTCGCCTGGCCCCGCCCACTCCGCTTTGGGGGCCAGCAACAGTTGCCAGGGCAAGCCTGGGCATGGCAAGGGCTGGAGGGCGCCAGGACCCGCCCACTTCCGCTTGGGGCCCAGCAACAGTTGCCAGGGCAAGCCTGGGCATGGCAAGGGGCTGGAGGGCGCCAGGATCCGCCCACTTCCGCTTGGGGCCCAGCAACAGTTGCCATGACAACCCTGGGCATGGCAGGGGGCTGGAGGACGCCAGGACCCGCCCACTTCCGCTTTGGGGGCCAGCAACAGTTGATAGGGCAAGCCTCGCATGGCAGGGGGCTGGAGGACGCCAGGACCCGCCCACTTCCGCTTTGGGGGCCAGCAACAGTTGCCAGGGCAATTGTGGGCATGGCAAGGGGCTGGAGGGCGCCAGGACCCACCCACTTCCGCTTTGGGGCCCAGCAACAGTTGCCAGGGCAAGCCTGGGCATGGCTTGGGGCTGGAGGGCGCCAGGACCCGCCCACTTCCGCTTTGGGGCCCATCAACAGTTGCCATGACAACCCTGGGCATGGCAGGGGCTGGAGGACGCCAGGACCCGCCCACTTCCGCTTTGGGGGCCAGCAACAGTTGATAGGGCAAGCCTCGCATGGCAGGGGGCTGGAGGGCGCCAGGACCCGCCCACTTCCGCTTTGGGGCCAGCAACAGTTGCCAGGGCAAGCCTGGGCATGGCTTGGGGCTGGAGGGCGCCAGGACCCGCCCACTTCCGCTTTGGGCCCATCAACAGTTGCCATGACAACCCTGGGCATGGCAGGGGGCTGGAGGACGCCAGGACCCGCCCACTTCCGCTTTGGGGGCCAGCAACAGTTGCCAGGGCAAGCCTGGGCATGGCAAGGGGCTGGAGGACGCCAGGACCTGCCCACTTCCGCTTTGGGGCCCCAGCAACAGTTGCCAGGGCAAGCCTGTGCATGGCAGAGGGCTGGAGGGCGTCAGTACCCGCCCACTTCCGCTTTGGGGCCCAGCAACAGTTGCCATGGCAACCCTGGGCATGGCAGGGGGCTGGAGGACGTCAGGACTCCGCTTTGGGGCCCAGCAACAGTTGCCAGGCAATTATGGGCATGGCAAGGGGCTGGAGGGCGCCAGGACCCACCCACTTCCGCTTTGGGGGCCAGCAACAGTTGCCAGGGCAAGCCTGGGCATGGCAGGGGGCTGGAGGACGCCAGGACCCGCCAACTCCGCTTTGGGGCCCAGCAACAGTTGCCAGGGCAAGCCCTGGGCATGGCAGGGGGCTGGAGGGGCGTCAGGACCCGCCACACTTCCGCTTTGGGGCCCAGCAACAGTTGCCATGGCAACCCTGGGCATGGCAGGGGGCTGGAGGGACGTCAGGACCCGCCCACTTCCGCTTTGGGGCCCAGCAACAGTTGCCAGGGCAATTATGGGCATGGCAAGGGGCTGGAGGGCGCCAGGACCCACCCACTTCCGCTTTGGGGGCCAGCAACAGTTGCCAGGGCATGCCTGGGCATGGCAGGGGGCTGGAGGACGCCAGGACCCGCCCACTTCCGCTTTGGGGCCCAGCAACAGTTGCCAGGGCAAGCCTGGGCATGGCAGGGGGCTGGAGGGCGTCAGGACCCGCCCACTTCCGCTTTGGGGCCCAGCAACAGTTGCCAGGGCAACCCTCGGCATGGCAGGGGGCTGGAGGACGTCAGGACCCGCCCACTTCCGCTTTGGGGCCCAGCAACAGTTGCCAGGGCAAGTATGGGCATGGCAAGGGCTGGAGGGCGCCAGGACCCACCCACTTCCGCTTTGGGGGCCAGCAACAGTTGCCAGGGCAAGCCTGGGCATGGCAAGGGGCTGGAGGACGCCAGGACCCGCCCACTTCCGCTTTGGGGCCCAGCAACAGTTGCCAGGGCAAGCCTGTGCATGGCAGAGGGCTGGAGGGCGTCAGGACCCGCCCACTTCCGCTTTGGGGCCCAGCAACAGTTGCCAGGGCAAGCCTAGGCATGGCAGGGGGCTGGAGGATGCCAGGACCCGCTTACTTCCGCTTTGGGGCCCAGCAACAGTTGCCAGGGCAAGCCTGGGCATGGCAGGGGGCTGGAGGGCGTCAGGACCCACCCACTTCCGCTTTGGGGCCCAGCAACAGTTGCCAGGGCAAGCCTGGGCATGGCAGGGGGCTTGAGGTCGCCTGGCCCCGCCCACTTCCGCTTTGGGGGCCATCAACAGTTGCCAGGGCAAGCCTGGGCATTGCAAGGGGCTGGATCGCGCCAGGACCCGCCCACTTCCGCTTTGGGGCCCAGCAACAGTTGCCAGGGCAAGCCTGGGCATGGCAGGGGGCTGGAGGATGCCAGGACCCTCTTACTTTCCGCTTTGGGGCCCAGCAACAGTTGCCAGGGCAAGCCTGGGCATGGCAGGGGGCTGGAGGGCGTCAGGACCCTCCCACTTCCGCTTTGGGGCCCAGCAACAGTTGCCAGGGCAAGCCAGGGCATGGCAGGGGGCTTGAGGTCGCCTGGCCCCGCCCACTTCCGCTTTGGGGGCCAGCAACAGTTGCCAGAGCAAGCCTGGGCATGGCAAGGGGCTGGAGGGGCGCCAGGACCCGCCCACTTCCGCTTTGGGGCCCAGCAACAGTTGCCAGGGCAAGCCTAGGCATGGCAAGGGGATGGAGGGCGCCAGGATCCGCCCACTTCCGCTTTGGGGCCCAGCAACAGTTGCCATGACAACCCTGGGCATGGCAGGGGGCTGGAGGACGCCAGGACCCGCCCACTTCCGCTTTGGGGGCCAGCAACAGTTGATAGGGCAAGCCTCGCATGGCAGGGGGCTGGAGGACGCCAGGACCCGCCCACTTCCGCTTTGGGCCCCAGCAACAGTTGCCAGGGCAATCCTGTGCATGGCAGAGGGCTGGAGGGCGTCAGTACCCGCCCACTTCCGCTTTGGGGCCCAGCAACAGTTGCTATGGCAACCCTGGGCATGGCAGGGGGCTGGAGGACCTCAGGACCCGCACACTTCCACTTTGGGGCCCAGCAACAGTTGCCAGGGCAATTATGGGCATGGCAAGGGGCTGGAGGGCGCCAGGACCCACCCACTTCCGCTTTGGGGGCCAGCAACAGTTGCCAGGGCAAGCCTGGGCATAGCAGGGGGCTGGAGGACGCCAGGACCCGCCCTCTTCCGCTTTGGGGCCCAGCAACAGTTGCCAGGGCAAGCCTGGGCATGGCAGGGGGCTGGAGGGCGTCAGGACCCGCCCACTTCCGCTTTGGGGCCCAGCAACAGTTGCCAGGGCAAGCCTAGGCATGGCAGGGGCTGGAGGATGCCAGGACCCGCTTACTTCCGCTTTGGGGCCCAGCAACAGTTGCCAGGGCAAGCCTGGGCATGGCAGGGGGCTGGAGGGCGTCAGGACCCTCCCACTTCCGCTTTGGGGCCCAGCAACAGTTGCCAGGGCAAGCCAGGGCAAGGCAGGGGGCTTGAGGTCGCCTGGCCCCGCCCACTTCCGCTTTGGGGGCCAGCAACAGTTGCCAGAGCAAGCCTGGGCATGGCAAGGGGCTGGAGGGCGCCAGGACCCGCCCACTTCCGCTTTGGGGCCCAGCAACAGTTGCCAGGGCAAGCCTAGGCATGGCAAGGGGATGGAGGGCGCCAGGATCCGCCCACTTCCGCTTTGGGGCCCAGCAACAGTTGCCATGACAACCCTGGGCATGGCAGGGGGCTGGAGGACGCCAGGACCCGCCCACTTCCGCTTTGGGGGCCAGCAACAGTTGATAGGGCAAGCCTCGCATGGCAGGGGGCTGGAGGACGCCAGGACCCGCCCACTTCCGCTTTGGGCCCCAGCAACAGTTGCCAGGGCAATCCTGTGCATGGCAGAGGGCTGGAGGGCGTCAGTACCCGCCCACTTCCGCTTTGGGGCCCAGCAACAGTTGCTATGGCAACCCTGGGCATGGCAGGGGGCTGGAGGACCTCAGGACCCGCACACTTCCACTTTGGGGCCCAGCAACAGTTGCCAGGGCAATTATGGGCATGGCAAGGGGCTGGAGGGCGCCAGGACCCACCCCACTTCCGCTTTGGGGGCCAGCAACAGTTGCCAGGGCAAGCCTGGGCATAGCAGGGGGCTGGAGGACGCCAGGACCCGCCCTCTTCCGCTTTGGGGCCCAGCAACAGTTGCCAGGGCAAGCCTGGGCATGGCAGGGGCTGGAGGGCGTCAGGACCCGCCCACTTCCGCTTTGGGGCCCAGCAACAGTTGCCAGGGCAAGCCTAGGCATGGCAGGGGGCTGGAGATGCCAGGACCCGCTTACTTCCGCTTTGGGGCCCAGCAACAGTTGCCAGGGCAAGCCTGGGCATGGCAGGGGGCTGGAGGGCGTCAGGACCCACCCACTTCCGCTTTGGGGCCCAGCAACAGTTGCCAGGGCAAGCCTGGGCATGGCAGGGGGCTTGAGGTCGCCTGGCCCCGCCCACTTCCGCTTTGGGGGCCATCAACAGTTGCCAGGGCAAGCCTGGGCATTGCAAGGGGCTGGATCGCGCCAGGACCCGCCCACTTCCGCTTTGGGGCCCAGCAACAGTTGCCAGGGCAAGCCTGGGCATGGCAGGGGGCTGGAGGATGCCAGGACCCGCTTACTTCCGCTTTGGGCCCAGCAACAGTTGCCAGGGCAAGCCTGGGCATGGCAGGGGGCTGGAGGGCGTCAGGACCCTCCCACTTCCGCCTTTGGGGCCCAGCAACAGTTGCCAGGGCAAGCCAGGGCATGGCAGGGGGCTTGAGGTCGCCTGCCCCGCCCACTTCCGCTTTGGGGGCCAGCAACAGTTGCCAGAGCAAGCCTGGGCATGGCAGGGGGCTGGAGGGCGCCAGGACCTACCCACTTCCGCTTTGGGGCCCAGCAACAGTTGCCAGGGCAAGCCTAGGCATGGCAAGGGGATGGAGGGCGCCAGGATCCGCCCACTTCCGCTTTGGGGCCCAGCAACAGTTGCCATGACAACCCTGGGCATGGCAGGGGGCTGGAGGACGCCAGGACCCGCCCACTTCCGCTTTGGGGGCCAGCAACAGTTGATAGGGCAAGCCTCGCATGGCAGGGGGCTGGAGGACACCAGGACCCGCCCACTTCCCGCTTTTGGGCCCAGCAACAGTTGCCAGGGCAATCCTGTGCATGGCAGAGGGCTGGAGGGCGTCAGTACCCGCCACTTCCGCTTTGGGGCCCAGCAACAGTTGCTATGGCAACCCTGGGGCATGGCAGGGGGCTGGAGGACCTCAGGACCCGCACACTTCCGCTTTGGGGCCCAGCAACAGTTGCCAGGGCAATTATGGGCATGGCAAGGGGCTGGAGGGCGCCAGGACCCACCCACTTCCGCTTTGGGGGCCAGCAACAGTTGCCAGGGCAAGCCTGGGCATAGCAGGGGGCTGGAGGACGCCAGGACCGCCCTCTTCCGCTTTGGGGCCCAGCAACAGTTGCCAGGGCAAGCCTGGGCATGGCAGGGGGCTGGAGGGCGTCAGGACCCGCCCACTTCCGCTTTGGGGCCCAGAAACAGTTGCCAGGGCAACCCTGGGCATGGCAGGGGGCTGGAGGACGTCAGGACCCGCCCACTTCCGCTTTGGGGCCCAGCAACAGTTGCCAGGGCAAGCATGGGCATGGCAAGGGGCTGGAGGGCGCCAGGACCCACCCACTTCCGCTTTGGGGGCCAGTAACAGTTGCCAGGGCAAGCCTGGGCATGGCAGGGGGCTGGAGGTCGCCTGGCCCCGCCCACTTCCGCTTTGGGGCCCAGCAACAGTTGCCAGGGCAAGCCTGGGCATGGCTTGGGGCTGGAGGGCGCCAGGACCCGCCCACTTCCGCTTTGGGGCCCATCAACAGTTGCCATGACAACCCTGGGCATGGCAGGGGGCTGGAGGACGCCAGGACCCGCCCACTTCCGCTTTGGGGGCCAGCAACAGTTGCCAGGGCAAGCCTGGGCATGGCAGGGGGCTGGAGGAGGCCAGGACCCGCCCACTTCCGCTTTGGGGCCCAGCAACAGTTGCCAGGGCAAGCCTGTGCATGGCAGAGGGCTGGAGGGCGTCAGTACCCGCCCACTTCCGCTTTGGGGCCCAGCAACAGTTGCCATGGCAACCCTGGGCATGACAGGGGCTGAAGGACGCCAGGACCCGCCCACTTCCGCTTTGGGGCCCAGCAACAGTTGCCAGGGCAAGCCTGGGCATGGCAGGGGGCTGGAGGGCGTCAGGACCCGCCCACTTCCGCTTTGGGGCCCAGCAACAGTTGCCAGGGCAACCCTGGGCATGGCAGGGGGCTGGAGGACGTCAGGACCCCGCCACTTCCGCTTTGGGGCCCAGCAACAGTTGCCAGGGCAAGTATGGGCATGGCAAGGGGGCTGGAGGGCGCCAGGACCCACCCACTTCCGCTTTGGGGGCAAGCAACAGTTGCCAGGGCAAGCCTGGGCATGGCAAGGGGCTGGAGGGCGCCAGGACCCGCCCACTTCCGCTTTGGGGCCCAGCAACAGTTGCCAGGGCAAGCCTGGGCATGGCAGGAGGCTGGAGGACGCCAGGACCCGCCCACTACCGCTTTGGGGCCCAGCAACAGTTGCCAGGGCAAGCCTGGGCATGGCAGGGGGCTGGAGGGCGTCAGGACCCTCCCACTTCCGCTTTGGGGCCCAGCAACAGTTGCCAGGGCAAGCCTGGGCATGGCAGGGGGCTTGAGGTCGCCTGGCCCCGCCCACTTCCGCTTTGGGGGCCAGCAACAGTTGCCAGGGCAAGCCTGGGCATGGCAAGGGGCTGGAGGGCGCCAGGACCCGCCCACTTCCGCTTTGGGGCCCAGCAACAGTTGCCAGGGCAAGCCTGGGCATGGCAAGGGGCTGGAGGGCGCCAGGATCCGCCCACTTCCGCTTTGGGGCCCAGCAACAGTTGCCATGACAACCCTGGGCATGGCAGGGGGCTGGAGGACGCCAGGACCCGCCCACTTCCGCTTTGGGGGCCAGCAACAGTTGATAGGGCAAGCCTCGCATGGCAGGGGGCTGGAGGACGCCAGGACCCGCCCACTTCCGCTTTGGGGCCCAGCAACAGTTGCCAGGGCAATTATGGGCATGGCAAGGGGCTGGAGGGCGCCAGGACCCACCCACTTCCGCTTTGGGGCCCAGCAACAGTTGCCAGGGCAAGCCTGGGCATGGCTTGGGGCTGGAGGGCGCCAGGACCCGCCCACTTCCGCTTTGGGGCCCATCAACAGTTGCCATGACAACCCTGGGCATGGCAGGGGGCTGGAGGACGCCAGGACCCGCCCACTTCCGCTTTGGGGGCCAGCAACAGTTGATAGGGCAAGCCTGGGCATGGCTTGGGGCTGGAGGGCGCCAGGACCCGCCCACTTCCGCTTTGGGGCCCATCAACAGTTGCCATGACAACCCTGGGCATGGCAGGGGGCTGGAGGACGCCAGGACCCGCCCACTTCCGCTTTGGGGGCCAGCAACAGTTGCCAGGGCAAGCCTGGGCATGGCAAGGGGCTGGAGGACGCCAGGACCTGCCCACTTCCGCTTTGGGGCCCAGCAACAGTTGCCAGGGCAAGCCTGTGCATGGCAGAGGGCTGGAGGGCGTCAGTACCCGCCCACTTTCGCTTTGGGGCCCAGCAACAGTTGCCATGGCAACCCTGGGCATGGCAGGGGGCTGGAGGACGTCAGGACCCGCCCACTACCGCTTTGGGGCCCAGCAACAGTTGCCAGGGCAATTATGGGCATGGCAAGGGGCTGGAGGGCGCCAGGACCCACCCACTTCCGCTTTGGGGGCCAGCAACAGTTGCCAGGGCAAGCCTGGGCATGGCAGGGGGCTGGAGGACGCCAGGACCCGCCCACTTCCGCTTTGGGGCCCAGCAACAGTTGCCAGGGCAAGCCTGGGCATGGCAGGGGGCTGGATGGCGTCAGGACCCGCCCACTTCCGCTTTGGGGCCCAGCAACAGTTGCCAGGCCAACCCTGGGCATGGCAGGGGGCTGGAGGACGTCAGGACCCGCCCACTTCCGCTTTGGGGCCCAGCAACAGTTGCCAGGGCAAGTATGGGCATGGCAAGGGGCTGGAGGGCGCCAGGACCTACCCACTTCCGCTTTGGGGGCAAGCAACAGTTGCCAGGGCAAGCCTGGGCATGGCAGGGGGCTGGAGGACGCCAGGACCCGCCCACTTCCGCTTTGGGGCCCAGCAACAGTTGCCAGGGCAAGCCTGTGCATGGCAGAGGGCTGGAGGGCGTCAGGACCCGCCCACTTCCGCTTTGGGGCCCAGCAACAGTTGCCAGGGCAAGCCTAGGCATGGCAGGGGGCTGGAGGATGCCAGGACCCGCTTACTTCCGCTTTGGGGCCCAGCAACAGTTGCCAGGGCAAGCCTGGGCATGGCAGGGGGCTGGAGGGCGTCAGGACCCACCCACTTCCGCTTTGGGGCCCAGCAACAGTTGCCAGGGCAAGCCTGGGCATGGCAGGGGGCTTGAGGTCGCCTGGCCCCGCCCACTTCCGCTTTGGGGGCCATCAACAGTTGCCAGGGCAAGCCTGGGCATTGCAAGGGGCTGGATCGCGCCAGGACCCGCCCACTTCCGCTTTGGGGCCCAGCAACAGTTGCCAGGGCAAGCCTGGGCATGGCAGGGGGCTGGAGGACGCCAGGACCCGCTTACTTCCGCTTTGGGGCCCAGCAACAGTTGCCAGGGCAAGCCTGGGCATGGCAGGGGGCTGGAGGGCGTCAGGACCCTCCCACTTCCGCTTTGGGGCCCAGCAACAGTTGCCAGGGCAAGCCAGGGCATGGCAGGGGGCTTGAGGTCGCCTGGCCCCGCCCACTTCCGCTTTGGGGGCCAGCAACAGTTGCCAGAGCAAGCCTGGGCATGGCAAGGGGCTGGAGGGCGCCAGGACCCGCCCACTTCCGCTTTGGGGCCCAGCAACAGTTGCCAGGACAAGCCTAGGCATGGCAAGGGGATGGAGGGCGCCAGGATCCGCCCACTTCCGCTTTGGGGCCCAGCAACAGTTGCCATGACAACCCTGGGCATGGCAGGGGGCTGGAGGACGCCAGGACCCGCCCACTTCCGCTTTGGGGGCCAGCAACAGTTGATAGGGCAAGCCTCGCATGGCAGGGGGCTGGAGGACGCCAGGACCCGCCCACTTCCGCTTTGGGCCCCAGCAACAGTTGCCAGGGCAATCCTGTGCATGGCAGAGGGCTGGAGGGCGTCAGTACCCGCCCACTTCCGCTTTGGGGCCCAGCAACAGTTGCTATGGCAACCCTGGGCATGGCAGGGGGCTGGAGGACCTCAGGACCCGCACACTTCCACTTTGGGGCCCAGCAACAGTTGCCAGGGCAATTATGGGCATGGCAAGGGGCTGGAGGGCGCCAGGACCCACCCACTTCCGCTTTGGGGGCCAGCAACAGTTGCCAGGGCAAGCCTGGGCATAGCAGGGGGCTGGAGGACGCCAGGACCCGCCCTCTTCCGCTTTGGGGCCCAGCAACAGTTGCCAGGGCAAGCCTGGGCATGGCAGGGGGCTGGAGGGCGTCAGGACCCGCCCACTTCCGCTTTGGGGCCCAGCAACAGTTGCCAGGGCAAGCCTAGGCATGGCAGGGGGCTGGAGGATGCCAGGACCCGCTTACTTCCGCTTTGGGGCCCAGCAACAGTTGCCAGGGCAAGCCTGGGCATGGCAGGGGGCTGGAGGGCGTCAGGACCCTCCCACTTCCGCTTTGGGGCCCAGCAACAGTTGCCAGGGCAAGCCAGGGCATGGCAGGGGGCTTGAGGTCGCCTGGCCCCGCCCACTTCCGCTTTGGGGGCCAGCAACAGTTGCCAGAGCAAGCCTGGGCATGGCAAGGGGCTGGAGGGCGCCAGGACCCGCCCACTTCCGCTTTGGGGCCCAGCAACAGTTGCCAGGGCAAGCCTAGGCATGGCAAGGGGATGGAGGGCGCCAGGATCCGCCCACTTCCGCTTTGGGGCCCAGCAACAGTTGCCATGACAACCCTGGGCATGGCAGGGGGCTGGAGGACGCCAGGACCCGCCCACTTCCGCTTTGGGGGCCAGCAACAGTTGATAGGGCAAGCCTCGCATGGCAGGGGGCTGGAGGACGCCAGGACCCGCCCACTTCCGCTTTGGGCCCCAGCAACAGTTGCCAGGGCAATCCTGTGCATGGCAGAGGGCTGGAGGGCGTCAGTACCCGCCCACTTCCGCTTTGGGGCCCAGCAACAGTTGCTATGGCAACCCTGGGCATGGCAGGGGGCTGGAGGACCTCAGGACCCGCACACTTCCACTTTGGGGCCCAGCAACAGTTGCCAGGGCAATTATGGGCATGGCAAGGGGCTGGAGGGCGCCAGGACCCACCCACTTCCGCTTTGGGGGCCAGCAACAGTTGCCAGGGCAAGCCTGGGCATAGCAGGGGGCTGGAGGACGCCAGGACCCGCCCTCTTCCGCTTTGGGGCCCAGCAACAGTTGCCAGGGCAAGCCTGGGCATGGCAGGGGGCTGGAGGGCGTCAGGACCCGCCCACTTCCGCTTTGGGGCCCAGCAACAGTTGCCAGGGCAAGCCTAGGCATGGCAGGGGGCTGGAGGATGCCAGGACCCGCTTACTTCCGCTTTGGGGCCCAGCAACAGTTGCCAGGGCAAGCCTGGGCATGGCAGGGGGCTGGAGGGCGTCAGGACCCACCCACTTCCGCTTTGGGGCCCAGCAACAGTTGCCAGGGCAAGCCTGGGCATGGCAGGGGGCTTGAGGTCGCCTGGCCCCGCCCACTTCCGCTTTGGGGGCCATCAACAGTTGCCAGGGCAAGCCTGGGCATTGCAAGGGGCTGGATCGCGCCAGGACCCGCCCACTTCCGCTTTGGGGCCCAGCAACAGTTGCCAGGGCAAGCCTGGGCATGGCAGGGGGCTGGAGGATGCCAGGACCCGCTTACTTCCGCTTTGGGGCCCAGCAACAGTTGCCAGGGCAAGCCTGGGCATGGCAGGGGGCTGGAGGGCGTCAGGACCCTCCCACTTCCGCTTTGGGGCCCAGCAACAGTTGCCAGGGCAAGCCAGGGCATGGCAGGGGGCTTGAGGTCGCCTGGCCCCGCCCACTTCCGCTTTGGGGGCCAGCAACAGTTGCCAGAGCAAGCCTGGGCATGGCAGGGGGCTGGAGGGCGCCAGGACCTACCCACTTCCGCTTTGGGGCCCAGCAACAGTTGCCAGGGCAAGCCTAGGCATGGCAAGGGGATGGAGGGCGCCAGGATCCGCCCACTTCCGCTTTGGGGCCCAGCAACAGTTGCCATGACAACCCTGGGCATGGCAGGGGGCTGGAGGACGCCAGGACCCGCCCACTTCCGCTTTGGGGGCCAGCAACAGTTGATAGGGCAAGCCTCGCATGGCAGGGGGCTGGAGGACACCAGGACCCGCCCACTTCCGCTTTGGGCCCAGCAACAGTTGCCAGGGCAATCCTGTGCATGGCAGAGGGCTGGAGGGCGTCAGTACCCGCCCACTTCCGCTTTGGGGCCCAGCAACAGTTGCTATGGCAACCCTGGGCATGGCAGGGGGCTGGAGGACCTCAGGACCCGCACACTTCCGCTTTGGGGCCCAGCAACAGTTGCCAGGGCAATTATGGGCATGGCAAGGGGCTGGAGGGCGCCAGGACCCACCCACTTCCGCTTTGGGGGCCAGCAACAGTTGCCAGGGCAAGCCTGGGCATAGCAGGGGGCTGGAGGACGCCAGGACCCGCCCTCTTCCGCTTTGGGGCCCAGCAACAGTTGCCAGGGCAAGCCTGGGCATGGCAGGGGGCTGGAGGGCGTCAGGACCCGCCCACTTCCGCTTTGGGGCCCAGAAACAGTTGCCAGGGCAACCCTGGGCATGGCAGGGGGCTGGAGGACGTCAGGACCCGCCCACTTCCGCTTTGGGGCCCAGCAACAGTTGCCAGGGCAAGCATGGGCATGGCAAGGGGCTGGAGGGCGCCAGGACCCACCCACTTCCGCTTTGGGGGCCAGTAACAGTTGCCAGGGCAAGCCTGGGCATGGCAGGGGGCTGGAGGTCGCCTGGCCCCGCCCACTTCCGCTTTGGGGCCCAGCAACAGTTGCCAGGGCAAGCCTGGGCATGGCTTGGGGCTGGAGGGCGCCAGGACCCGCCCACTTCCGCTTTGGGGCCCATCAACAGTTGCCATGACAACCCTGGGCATGGCAGGGGGCTGGAGGACGCCAGGACCCGCCCACTTCCGCTTTGGGGGCCAGCAACAGTTGCCAGGGCAAGCCTGGGCATGGCAGGGGGCTGGAGGAGGCCAGGACCCGCCCACTTCCGCTTTGGGGCCCAGCAACAGTTGCCAGGGCAAGCCTGTGCATGGCAGAGGGCTGGAGGGCGTCAGTACCCGCCCACTTCCGCTTTGGGGCCCAGCAACAGTTGCCATGGCAACCCTGGGCATGACAGGGGGCTGAAGGACGCCAGGACCCGCCCACTTCCGCTTTGGGGCCCAGCAACAGTTGCCAGGGCAAGCCTGGGCATGGCAGGGGGCTGGAGGGCGTCAGGACCCGCCCACTTCCGCTTTGGGGCCCAGCAACAGTTGCCAGGGCAACCCTGGGCATGGCAGGGGGCTGGAGGACGTCAGGACCCGCCCACTTCCGCTTTGGGGCCCAGCAACAGTTGCCAGGGCAAGTATGGGCATGGCAAGGGGCTGGAGGGCGCCAGGACCCACCCACTTCCGCTTTGGGGGCAAGCAACAGTTGCCAGGGCAAGCCTGGGCATGGCAAGGGGCTGGAGGGCGCCAGGACCCGCCCACTTCCGCTTTGGGGCCCAGCAACAGTTGCCAGGGCAAGCCTGGGCATGGCAGGGGGCTGGAGGACGCCAGGACCCGCCCACTACCGCTTTGGGGCCCAGCAACAGTTGCCAGGGCAAGCCTGGGCATGGCAGGGGGCTGGAGGACGCCAGGACCCGCCCACTACCGCTTTGGGGCCCAGCAACAGTTGCCAGGGCAAGCCTGGGCATGGCAGGGGGCTGGAGGGCGTCAGGACCCTCCCACTTCCGCTTTGGGGCCCAGCAACAGTTGCCAGGGCAAGCCTGGGCATGGCAGGGGGCTTGAGGTCGCCTGGCCCCGCCCACTTCCGCTTTGGGGGCCAGCAACAGTTGCCAGGGCAAGCCTGGGCATGGCAAGGGGCTGGAGGGCGCCAGGACCCGCCCACTTCCGCTTTGGGGCCCAGCAACAGTTGCCAGGGCAAGCCTGGGCATGGCAAGGGGCTGGAGGGCGCCAGGATCCGCCCACTTCCGCTTTGGGGCCCAGCAACAGTTGCCATGACAACCCTGGGCATGGCAGGGGGCTGGAGGACGCCAGGACCCGCCCACTTCCGCTTTGGGGGCCAGCAACAGTTGATAGGGCAAGCCTCGCATGGCAGGGGGCTGGAGGACGCCAGGACCCGCCCACTTCCGCTTTGGGGCCCAGCAACAGTTGCCAGGGCAATTATGGGCATGGCAAGGGGCTGGAGGGCGCCAGGACCCACCCACTTCCGCTTTGGGGCCCAGCAACAGTTGCCAGGGCAAGCCTGGGCATGGCTTGGGGCTGGAGGGCGCCAGGACCCGCCCACTTCCGCTTTGGGGCCCATCAACAGTTGCCATGACAACCCTGGGCATGGCAGGGGGCTGGAGGACGCCAGGACCCGCCCACTTCCGCTTTGGGGGCCAGCAACAGTTGATAGGGCAAGCCTCGAATGGCAGGGGGCTGGAGGGCGCCAGGACCCGCCCACTTCCGCTTTGGGGCCAGCAACAGTTGCCAGGGCAAGCCTGGGCATGGCTTGGGGCTGGAGGGCGCCAGGACCCGCCCACTTCCGCTTTGGGGCCCATCAACAGTTGCCATGACAACCCTGGGCATGGCAGGGGGCTGGAGGACGCCAGGACCCGCCCACTTCCGCTTTGGGGGCCAGCAACAGTTGCCAGGGCAAGCCTGGGCATGGCAAGGGGCTGGAGGACGCCAGGACCTGCCCACTTCCGCTTTGGGGCCCAGCAACAGTTGCCAGGGCAAGCCTGTGCATGGCAGAGGGCTGGAGGGCGTCAGTACCCGCCCACTTCCGCTTTGGGGCCCAGCAACAGTTGCCATGGCAACCCTGGGCATGGCAGGGGGCTGGAGGACGTCAGGACCCGCCCACTACCGCTTTGGGGCCCAGCAACAGTTGCCAGGGCAATTATGGGCATGGCAAGGGGCTGGAGGGCGCCAGGACCCACCCACTTCCGCTTTGGGGGCCAGCAACAGTTGCCAGGGCAAGCCTGGGCATGGCAGGGGGCTGGAGGACGCCAGGACCCGCCCACTTCCGCTTTGGGGCCCAGCAACAGTTGCCAGGGCAAGCCTGGGCATGGCAGGGGGCTGGATGGCGTCAGGACCCGCCCACTTCCGCTTTGGGGCCCAGCAACAGTTGCCAGGCCAACCCTGGGCATGGCAGGGGGCTGGAGGACGTCAGGACCCGCCCACTTCCGCTTTGGGGCCCAGCAACAGTTGCCAGGGCAAGTATGGGCATGGCAAGGGGCTGGAGGGCGCCAGGACCTACCCACTTCCGCTTTGGGGGCAAGCAACAGTTGCCAGGGCAAGCCTGGGCATGGCAGGGGGCTGGAGGACGCCAGGACCCGCCCACTTCCGCTTTGGGGCCCAGCAACAGTTGCCAGGGCAAGCCTGTGCATGGCAGAGGGCTGGAGGGCGTCAGGACCCGCCCACTTCCGCTTTGGGGCCCAGCAACAGTTGCCAGGGCAAGCCTAGGCATGGCAGGGGGCTGGAGGATGCCAGGACCCGCTTACTTCCGCTTTGGGGCCCAGCAACAGTTGCCAGGGCAAGCCTGGGCATGGCAGGGGGCTGGAGGGCGTCAGGACCCACCCACTTCCGCTTTGGGGCCCAGCAACAGTTGCCAGGGCAAGCCTGGGCATGGCAGGGGGCTTGAGGTCGCCTGGCCCCGCCCACTTCCGCTTTGGGGGCCATCAACAGTTGCCAGGGCAAGCCTGGGCATTGCAAGGGGCTGGATCGCGCCAGGACCCGCCCACTTCCGCTTTGGGGCCCAGCAACAGTTGCCAGGGCAAGCCTGGGCATGGCAGGGGGCTGGAGGACGCCAGGACCCGCTTACTTCCGCTTTGGGGCCCAGCAACAGTTGCCAGGGCAAGCCTGGGCATGGCAGGGGGCTGGAGGGCGTCAGGACCCTCCCACTTCCGCTTTGGGGCCCAGCAACAGTTGCCAGGGCAAGCCAGGGCATGGCAGGGGGCTTGAGGTCGCCTGGCCCCGCCCACTTCCGCTTTGGGGGCCAGCAACAGTTGCCAGAGCAAGCCTGGGCATGGCAAGGGGCTGGAGGGCGCCAGGACCCGCCCACTTCCGCTTTGGGGCCCAGCAACAGTTGCCAGGACAAGCCTAGGCATGGCAAGGGGATGGAGGGCGCCAGGATCCGCCCACTTCCGCTTTGGGGCCCAGCAACAGTTGCCATGACAACCCTGGGCATGGCAGGGGGCTGGAGGACGCCAGGACCCGCCCACTTCCGCTTTGGGGGCCAGCAACAGTTGATAGGGCAAGCCTCGCATGGCAGGGGGCTGGAGGACGCCAGGACCCGCCCACTTCCGCTTTGGGCCCCAGCAACAGTTGCCAGGGCAATCCTGTGCATGGCAGAGGGCTGGAGGGCGTCATTACCCGCCCACTTCCGCTTTGGGGCCCAGCAACAGTTGCTATGGCAACCCTGGGCATGGCAGGGGGCTGGAGGACCTCAGGACCCGCCCACTTCCGCTTTGGGGCCCAGCAACAGTTGCCAGGGCAATTATGGGCATGGCAAGGGGCTGGAGGGCGCCAGGACCCACCCACTTCCGCTTTGGGGGCCAGCAACAGTTGCCAGGGCAAGCCTGGGCATAGCAGGGGGCTGGAGGACGCCAGGACCCGCCCTCTTCCGCTTTGGGGCCCAGCAACAGTTGCCAGGGCAAGCCTGCGCATGGCAGGGGGCTGGAGGGCGTCAGGACCCGCCCACTTCCGCTTTGGGGCCCAGCAACAGTTGCCAGGGCAACCCTGGGCATGGCAGGGGGCTGGAGGACGTCAGGACCCGCCCACTTCCGCTTTGGGGCCCAGCAACAGTTGCCAGGGCAAGCATGGGCATGGCAAGGGGCTGGAGGGCGCCAGGACCCACCCACTTCCGCTTTGGGGGCCAGTAACAGTTGCCAGGGCAAGCCTGGGCATGGCAGGGGGCTGGAGGTCGCCTGGCCCCGCCCACTTCTGCTTTGGGGCCCAGCAACAGTTGCCAGGGCAAGCCTGGGCATGGCTTGGGGCTGGAGGGCGCCAGGACCCGCCCACTTCCGCTTTGGGGCCCATCAACAGTTGCCATGACAACCCTGGGCATGGCAGGGGGCTGGAGGACGCCAGGACCCGCCCATTTCCGCTTTGGGGGCCAGCAACAGTTGCCAGGGCAAGCCTGGGCATGGCAGGGGGCTGGAGGAGGCCAGGACCCGCCCACTTCCGCTTTGGGGGCCAGCAACAGTTGCCAGGGCAAGCCTGTGAATGGCAGAGGGCTGGAGGGCGTCAGTACCCGCCCACTTCCGCTTTGGGGCCCAGCAACAGTTGCCATGGCAACCCTGGGCATGACAGGGGGCTGGAGGACGCCAGGACCCGCCCACTTCCGCTTTGGGGCCCAGCAACAGTTGCCAGGGCAAGCCTGGGCATGGCAGGGGGCTGGAGGGCGTCAGGACCCGCCCACTTCCGCTTTGGGGCCCAGCAACAGTTGCCATGGCAACCCTGGGCATGGCAGGGGGCTGGAGGACGTCAGGACCCGCCCACTTCCGCTTTGGGGCCCAGCAACAGTTGCCAGGGCAAGTATGGGCATGGCAAGGGGCTGGAGGGCGCCAGGACCCACCCACTTCCGCTTTGGGGGCAAGCAACAGTTGCCAGGGCAAGCCTGGGCATGGCAGGGGGCTGGAGGACGCCAGGACCCGCCCACTTCCGATTTGGGGCCCAGCAACAGTTGCCAGGGCAAGCCTGGGCATGGCAAGGGGCTGGAGGGCGCCAGGACCCGCCCACTTCCGCTTTGGGGCCCAGCAACAGTTGCCAGGGCAAGCCTGGGCATGGCAGGGGGCTGGAGGACGCCAGGACCCGCTTACTTCCGCTTTGGGGCCCAGCAACAGTTGCCAGGGCAAGCCTGGGCATGGCAGGGGGCTGGAGGGCGTCAGGACCCTCCCACTTCCGCTTTGGGGCCCAGCAACAGTTGCCAGGGCAAGCCTGGGCATGGCAGGGGGCTTGAGGTCGCCTGGCCCCGCCCACTTCCGCTTTGGGGGCCAGCAACAGTTGCCAGGGCAAGCCTGGGCATGGCAAGGGGCTGGAGGGCGCCAGGACCCGCCCACTTCCGCTTTGGGGCCCAGCAACAGTTGCCAGGGCAAGCCTGGGCATGGCAAGGGGCTGGAGGGCGCCAGGATCCGCCCACTTCCGCTTTGGGGCCCAGCAACAGTTGCCATGACAACCCTGGGCATGGCAGGGGGCTGGAGGACGCCAGGACCCGCCCACTTCCGCTTTGGGGGCCAGCAACAGTTGATAGGGCAAGCCTCGCATGGCAGGGGGCTGGAGGACGCCAGGACCCGCCCACTTCCGCTTTGGGGCCCAGCAACAGTTGCCAGGGCAATTATGGGCATGGCAAGGGGCTGGAGGGCGCCAGGACCCACCCACTTCCGCTTTGGGGCCCAGCAACAGTTGCCAGGGCAAGCCTGGGCATGGCTTGGGGCTGGAGGGCGCCAGGACCCGCCCACTTCCGCTTTGGGGCCCATCAACAGTTGCCATGACAACCCTGGGCATGGCAGGGGGCTGGAGGACGCCAGGACCCGCCCACTTCCGCTTTGGGGGCCAGCAACAGTTGCCAGGGCAAGCCTGGGCATTGCAAGGGGCTGGAGGACGCCAGGACATGCCCACTTCCGCTTTGGGGCCCAGCAACAGTTGCCAGGGCAAGCCTGTGCATGGCAGAGGGCTGGAGGGCGTCAGTACCCGCCCACTTCCGCTTTGGGGCCCAGCAACAGTTGCCATGGCAACCCTGGGCATGGCAGGGGGCTGGAGGACGTCAGGACCCGCCCACTACCGCTTTGGGGCCCAGCAACAGTTGTTAGGGCAATTATGGGCATGGCAAGGGGCTGGAGGGCGCCAGGACCCACCCACTTCCGCTTTGGGGGCCAGCAACAGTTGCCAGGGCAAGCCTGGGCATGGCAGGGGGCTGGAGGACGCCAGGACCCGCCCACTTCCGCTTTGGAGCCCAGCAACAGTTGCCAGGGCAACCCTGGGCATGGCAGGGGGCTGGAGGACGTCAGGACCCGCCCACTTCCGCTTTGGGGCCCAGCAACAGTTGCCAGGGCAAGCCTGGGCATGGCAGGGGGCTGGAGGGCGTCAGGACCCACCCACTTCCGCTTTGAAGGCCAGCAACAGTTGCCAGGGCAAGCCTGGGCATGGCAGAGGGCTGGAGGGCGTCAGTACCCGCCCACTTCCGCTTTGGGGCCCAGCAACAGTTGCCATGGCAACCCTGGGCATGACAGGGGGCTGGAGGACGCCAGGACCCGCCCACTTCCGCTTTGGGGCCCAGCAACAGTTGCCAGGGCAAGCCTGGGCATGGCAGGGGGCTGGAGGGCGTCAGGACCCGCCCACTTCCGCTTTGGGGCCCAGCAACAGTTGCCAGGGCAACCCTGGGCATGGCAGGGGGCTGGAGGACGTCAGGACCCGCCCACTTCCGCTTTGGGGTCCAGCAACAGTTGCCAGGGCAAGTATGGGCATGGCAAGGGGCTGGAGGGCGCCAGGACCCACCCACTTCCGCTTTGGGGGCAAGCAACAGTTGCCAGGGCAAGCCTGGGCATGGCAGGGGGCTGGAGGACGCCAGGACCCGCCCACTTCCGATTTGGGGCCCAGCAACAGTTGCCAGGGCAAGCCTGGGCATGGCAAGGGGCTGGAGGGCGCAAGGACCCGCCCACTTCCGCTTTGGGGCCCAGCAACAGTTGCCAGGGCAAGCCTGGGCATGGCAGGGGGCTGGAGGACGCCAGGACCCGCTTACTTCCGCTTTGGGGCCCAGCAACAGTTGCCAGGGCAAGCCTGGGCATGGCAGGGGGCTGGAGGGCGTCAGGACCCTCCCACTTCCGCTTTGGGGCCCAGCAACAGTTGCCAGGGCAAGCCTGGGCATGGCAGGGGGCTTGAGGTCGCCTGGCCCCGCCCACTTCCGCTTTGGGGGCCAGCAACAGTTGCCAGGGCAAGCCTGGGCATGGCAAGGGGCTGGAGGGCGCCAGGACCCGCCCACTTCCGCTTTGGGGCCCAGCAACAGTTGCCAGGGCAAGCCTGGGCATGGCAAGGGGCTGGAGGGCGCCAGGATCCGCCCACTTCCGCTTTGGGGCCCAGCAACAGTTGCCATGACAACCCTGGGCATGGCAGGGGGCTGGAGGACGCCAGGACCCGCCCACTTCCGCTTTGGGGGCCAGCAACAGTTGATAGGGCAAGCCTCGCATGGCAGGGGGCTGGAGGACGCCAGGACCCGCCCACTTCCGCTTTGGGGCCCAGCAACAGTTGCCAGGGCAATTATGGGCATGGCAAGGGGCTGGAGGGCGCCAGGACCCACCCACTTCCGCTTTGGGGCCCAGCAACAGTTGCCAGGGCAAGCCTGGGCATGGCTTGGGGCTGGAGGGCGCCAGGACCCGCCCACTTCCGCTTTGGGGCCCATCAACAGTTGCCATGACAACCCTGGGCATGGCAGGGGGCTGGAGGACGCCAGGACCCGCCCACTTCCGCTTTGGGGGCCAGCAACAGTTGATAGGGCAAGCCTCGCATGGCAGGGGGCTGGAGGGCGCCAGGACCCGCCCACTTCCGCTTTGGGGCCAGCAACAGTTGCCAGGGCAAGCCTGGGCATGGCTTGGGGCTGGAGGGCGCCAGGACCCGCCCACTTCCGCTTTGGGGCCCATCAACAGTTGCCATGACAACCCTGGGCATGGCAGGGGGCTGGAGGACGCCAGGACCCGCCCATTTCCGCTTTGGGGGCCAGCAACAGTTGCCAGGGCAAGCCTGGGCATGGCAAGGTGCTGGAGGACGCCAGGACCTGCCCACTTCCGCTTTGGGGCACAGCAACAGTTGCCAGGGCAAGCCTGTGCATGGCAGAGGGCTGAAGGGCGTCAGTACCCGCCCACTTCCGCTTTGGGGCCCAGCAACAGTTGCCATGGCAACCCTGGGCATGGCAGGGGGCTGGAGGACGTCAGGACCCGCCCACTACCGCTTTGGGGCCCAGCAACAGTTGCCAGGGCAATTATGGGCATGGCAAGGGGCTGGAGGGCGCCAGGACCCACCCACTTCCGCTTTGGGGGCCAGCAACAGTTGCCAGGGCAAGCCTGGGCATGGCAGGGGGCTGGAGGACGCCAGGACCCGCCAACTTCCGCTTTGGGGCCCAGCAACAGTTGCCAGGGCAAGCCTGGGCATGGCAGGGGGCTGGAGGGCGTCAGGACCCGCCCACTTCCGCTTTGGGGCCCAGCAACAGTTGCCAGGGCAACCCTGGGCATGGCAGGGGGCTGGAGGACGTCAGGACCCGCCCACTTCCGCTTTGGGGCCCAGCAACAGTTGCCAGGGCAAGTATGGGCATGGCAGGGGGCTGGAGGGCGCCAGGACCCACCCACTTCCGCTTTGGGGGCAAGCAACAGTTGCCAGGGCAAGCCTGGGCATGGCAGGGGGCTGGAGGACGCCAGGACCCGCCCACTTCCGCTTTGGGGCCCAGCAACAGTTGCCAGGGCAAGCCTGTGCATGGCAGAGGGCTGGAGGGCGTCAGGACCCGCCCACTTCCGCTTTGGGGCCCAGCAACAGTTGCCAGGGCAAGCCTAGGCATGGCAGGGGGCTGGAGGATGCCAGGACCCGCTTACTTCCGCTTTGGGGCCCAGCAACAGTTGCCAGGGCAAGCCTGGGCATGGCAGGGGGCTGGAGGGCGTCAGGACCCACCCACTTCCGCTTTGGGGCCCAGCAACAGTTGGCCAGGGCAAGCCTGGGCATGGCAGGGGGCTTGAGGTCGCCTGCCCCGCCCACTTCCGCTTTGGGGGCCATCAACAGTTGCCAGGGCAAGCCTGGGCATTGCAAGGGGCTGGATCGCGCCAGGACCCGCCCACTTCCGCTTTGGGGCCCAGCAACAGTTGCCAGGGCAAGCCTGGGCATGGCAGGGGGCTGGAGGACGCCAGGACCCGCTTACTTCCGCTTTGGGGCCCAGCAACAGTTGCCAGGGCAAGCCTGGGCATGGCAGGGGGCTGGAGGGCGTCAGGACCCTCCCACTTCCGCTTTGGGGCCCAGCAACAGTTGCCAGGGCAAGCCAGGGCATGGCAGGGGGCTTGAGGTCGCCTGGCCCCGCCCACTTCCGCTTTGGGGGCCAGCAACAGTTGCCAGAGCAAGCCTGGGCATGGCAAGGGGCTGGAGGGCGCCAGGACCCGCCCACTTCCGCTTGGGGCCCAGCAACAGTTGCCAGGGCAAGCCTAGGCATGTGCAAAAGACGGAGTTGGGTAGTCTTCCGCACAGGATTGGTAATTATGTATTCAGATATGAATGAAGGCCCCCTCTTATTGAAATAATTAGTTGATATTCTGGTACTTCTTAGGGGTGTGCTACCACTAACACAAAAGGATGCATGATAATATGGAGAAAGAGAACTTGTGTCTTGTTTGTGGTGCACCAGAGAGAATTAATTAGAGTCAATAAAAATTAACCTTTAATTTATTTATTTTAAAAAACTGCGAAATATAAAATCAAAACACAAAAATTGACAAACAAAGTGCAAGATAGTGCGTGTTAAAAACAGCACATGTGGGGACTCACTTGTGTGTTTTGAATGTGTCTCTTTAATTATGATTTTGTGTCAGCGTATTACTGGAAAACGATCTCTGCTACAAATGTGGGTCAAAAAACCTCTTGTTGCACTTATAGCTGTTTTTGGAATGCTTCTAGCACTGTATTCTGTTCAAAAATTCTTAAGATATGTTAGTAAAATAATCACTGTAATGCCTTTGTAGTAACGGGTTAATTGCTGTTGATTTCAAGCGTGTCGACACTTAGATGTCGATTTATCAAGTTCAATGTACAATTGGCTTGCGTTAATACTGGATTGACACACTTGCGGGCTTTAATTGCCTTCAATCATCCAATTATGTCTTAATCAATCAGCCTATTCCATGGAATACATCTAGCACTGGGTTGAATTTAAATGTTCTTCACATGTGTTTAGTGGACTTGTCACTGTAATGACGCCTGTCTCATAGCAACGGGTAAATTGCTAATTGTTAACCATAGGTGTGTCGACACTTGGGTGTCGATTTCTCATGCTTATCACACAATTGTGTTGTGTTTGATATTAAATTGACACAATACTGGGCTTTAATTGCCTTCAATCATGTAATTGTGTCTCAATCAATTAGCATGTAATGGCAAGACAAAGCGTATATGTGAATCTAAAGTATCTTTAGATTCACATATACGCTTTGTCTTGCCATTACATGCTAATTGATTGAGACACAATTACATGATTGAAGGCAATTAAAGCCCAGTATTGTGTCAATTTAATATCAAACACAACACAATTGTGTGATAAGCATGAGAAATCGACACCCAAGTGTCGACACACCTATGGTTAACAATTAGCAATTTACCCGTTGCTATGAGACAGGCGTCATTACAGTGACAAGTCCACTAAACACATGTGAAGAACATTTAAATTCAACCCAGTGCTAGATGTATTCCATGGAATAGGCTGATTGATTAAGACATAATTGGATGATTGAAGGCAATTAAAGCCCGCAAGTGTGTCAATCCAGTATTAACGCAAGCCAATTGTACATTGAACTTGATAAATCGACATCTAAGTGTCGACACGCTTGAAATCAACAGCAATTAACCCGTTACTACAAAGGCATTACAGTGATTATTTTACTAACATATCTTAAGAATTTTTGAACAGAATACAGTGCTAGAAGCATTCCAAAAACAGCTATAAGTGCAACAAGAGGTTTTTTGACCCACATTTGTAGCAGAGATCGTTTTCCAGTAATACGCTGACACAAAATCATAGTTAAAGAGACACATTCAAAACACACAAGTGAGTCCCCACATGTGCTGTTTTTAACACGCACTATCTTGCACTTTGTTTGTCAATTTTTGTGTTTTGATTTTATATTTCGCAGTTTTTTAAAATAAATAAATTAAAGGTTAATTTTTATTGACTCTAATTAATTCTCTCTGGTGCACCACAAACAAGACACACGTTCTCTTTCTCCATATTATCAAGCCTAGGCATGGCAAGGGGATGGAGGGCGCCAGGATCCGCCCACTTCCGCTTTGGGGCCCAGCAACAGTTGCCATGACAACCCTGGGCATGGCAGGGGGCTGGAGGACGCCAGGACCCGCCCACTTCCGCTTTGGGGGCCAGCAACAGTTGATAGGGCAAGCCTCGCATGGCAGGGGGCTGGAGGACGCCAGGACCCGCCCACTTCCGCTTTGGGCCCCAGCAACAGTTGCCAGGGCAATCCTGTGCATGGCAGAGGGCTGGAGGGCGTCATTACCCGCCCACTTCCGCTTTGGGGCCCAGCAACAGTTGCTATGGCAACCCTGGGCATGGCAGGGGGCTGGAGGACCTCAGGACCCGCCCACTTCCGCTTTGGGGCCCAGCAACAGTTGCCAGGGCAATTATGGGCATGGCAAGGGGCTGGAGGGCGCCAGGACCCACCCACTTCCGCTTTGGGGGCCAGCAACAGTTGCCAGGGCAAGCCTGGGCATAGCAGGGGGCTGGAGGACGCCAGGACCTGCCCTCTTCCGCTTTGGGGCCCAGCAACAGTTGCCAGGGCAAGCCTGGGCATGGCAGGGGGCTGGAGGGCGTCAGGACCCGCCCACTTCCGCTTTGGGGCCCAGCAACAGTTGCCAGGGCAACCCTGGGCATGGCAGGGGGCTGGAGGACGTCAGGACCCGCCCACTTCCGCTTTGGGGCCCAGCAACAGTTGCCAGGGCAAGCATGGGCATGGCAAGGGGCTGGAGGGCGCCAGGACCCACCCACTTCCGCTTTGGGGCCCAGCAACAGTTGCCAGGGCAAGCCTGGGCATGGCTTGGGGCTGGAGGGCGCCAGGACCCGCCCACTTCCGCTTTGGGGCCCATCAACAGTTGCCATGACAACCCTGGGCATGGCAGGGGGCTGGAGGACGCCAGGACCCGCCCACTTCCGCTTTGGGGGCCAGCAACAGTTGCCAGGGCAAGCCTGGGCATCGCAAGGGGCTGGAGGACGCCAGGACATGCCCACTTCCGCTTTGGGGCCCAGCAACAGTTGCCAGGGCAAGCCTGTGCATGGCAGAGGGCTGGAGGGCGTCAGTACCCGCCCACTTCCGCTTTGGGGCCCAGCAACAGTTGCCATGGCAACCCTGGGCATGGCAGGGGGCTGGAGGACGTCAGGACCCGCCCACTACCGCTTTGGGGCCCAGCAACAGTTGCCAGGGCAATTATGGGCATGGCAAGGGGCTGGAGGGCGCCAGGACCCACCCACTTCCGCTTTGGGGGCCAGCAACAGTTGCCAGGGCAAGCCTGGGCATGACAGGGGGCTGGAGGACGCCAGGACCCGCCCACTTCCGCTTTGGGGCCCAGCAACAGTTGCCAGGGCAACCCTGGGCATGGCAGGGGGCTGGAGGACGTCAGGACCCGCCCACTTCCGCTTTGGGGCCCAGCAACAGTTGCCAGGGCAAGCCTGGGCATGGCAGGGGGCTTGAGGTCGCCTGGCCCCGCCCACTTCCGCTTTGGGGGCCAGCAACAGTTGCCAGGGCAAGCCTGGGCATGGCAGGGGGCTGGAGGGCGTCAGGACCCACCCACTTCCGCTTTGGGGGCCAGCAACAGTTGCCAGGGCAAGCCTGGGCATGGCAGAGGGCTGGAGGGCGTC
The DNA here is from genome assembly GCF_055691185.1 of Crinia signifera. Classification (NCBI taxonomy): domain Eukaryota; kingdom Metazoa; phylum Chordata; class Amphibia; order Anura; family Myobatrachidae; genus Crinia; species Crinia signifera. Next base: position 25,793 of record NW_028142444.1, read on the forward strand.
AGTACCCGCCCACTTCCGCTTTGGGGCCCAGCAACAGTTGCCATGGCAACCCTGGGCATGACAGGGGGCTGGAGGACGCCAGGACCCGCCCACTTCCGCTTTGGGGCCCAGCAACAGTTGCCAGGTCAAGCCTGGGCATGGCAGGGGGCTGGAGGGCGTCAGGACCCGCCCACTTCCGCTTTGGGGCCCAGCAACAGTTGCCAGGGCAAGCCTGGGCATGGCAGGGGGCTTGAGGTCGCCTGGCCCCGCCCACTTCCGCTTTGGGGCCCAGCAACAGTTGCCAGGGCAAGCCTGGGCATGGCAGGGGGCTGGAGGGCGTCAGGACCCACCCACTTCCGCTTTGGGGGCCAGCAACAGTTGCCAGGGCAAGCCTGGGCATGGCAGAGGGCTGGAGGGCGTCAGTACCCGCCCACTTCCGCTTTGGGGCCCAGCAACAGTTGCCATGGCAACCCTGGGCATGACAGGGGGCTGGAGGACGCCAGGACCCGCCCACTTCCGCTTTGGGGCCCAGCAACAGTTGCCAGGGCAAGCCTGGGCATGGCAGGGGGCTGGAGGGCGTCAGGACCCGCCCACTTCCGCTTTGGGGCCCAGCAACAGTTGCCAGGGCAACCCTGGGCATGGCAGGGGGCTGGAGGACGTCAGGACCCGCCCACTTCCGCTTTGGGGCCCAGCAACAGTTGCCAGGGCAAGTATGGGCATGGCAAGGGGCTGGAGGGCGCCAGGACCCACCCACTTCCGCTTTGGGGGCAAGCAACAGTTGCCAGGGCAAGCCTGGGCATGGCAGGGGGCTGGAGGACGCCAGGACCCGCCCACTTCCGATTTGGGGCCCAGCAACAGTTGCCAGGGCAAGCCTGGGCATGGCAAGGGGCTGGAGGGCGCAAGGACCCGCCCACTTCCGCTTTGGGGCCCAGCAACAGTTGCCAGGGCAAGCCTGGGCATGGCAGGGGGCTGGAGGACGCCAGGACCCGCTTACTTCCGCTTTGGGGCCCAGCAACAGTTGCCAGGGCAAGCCTGGGCATGGCAGGGGGCTGGAGGGCGTCAGGACCCTCCCACTTCCGCTTTGGGGCCCAGCAACAGTTGCCAGGGCAAGCCTGGGCATGGCAGGGGGCTTGAGGTCGCCTGGCCCCGCCCACTTCCGCTTTGGGGGCCAGCAACAGTTGCCAGGGCAAGCCTGGGCATGGCAAGGGGCTGGAGGGCGCCAGGACCCGCCCACTTCCGCTTTGGGGCCCAGCAACAGTTGCCAGGGCAAGCCTGGGCATGGCAAGGGACTGGAGGGCGCCAGGATCCGCCCACTTCCGCTTTGGGGCCCAGCAACAGTTGCCATGAACACCCTGGGCATGGCAGGGGGCTGGAGGACGCCAGGACCCGCCCACTTCCGCTTTGGGGGCCAGCAACAGTTGATAGGGCAAGCCTCGCATGGCAGGGGGCTGGAGGACGCCAGGACCCGCCCACTTCCGCTTTGGGGCCCAGCAACAGTTGCCAGGGCAATTATGGGCATGGCAAGGGGCTGGAGGGCGCCAGGACCCACCCACTTCCGCTTTGGGGCCCAGCAACAGTTGCCAGGGCAAGCCTGGGCATGGCTTGGGGCTGGAGGGCGCCAGGACCCGCCCACTTCCGCTTTGGGGCCCATCAACAGTTGCCATGACAACCCTGGGCATGGCAGGGGGCTGGAGGACGCCAGGACCCGCCCACTTCCGCTTTGGGGGCCAGCAACAGTTGATAGGGCAAGCCTCGCATGGCAGGGGGCTGGAGGGCGCCAGGACCCGCCCACTTCCGCTTTGGGGCCAGCAACAGTTGCCAGGGCAAGCCTGGGCATGGCTTGGGGCTGGAGGGCGCCAGGACCCGCCCACTTCCGCTTTGGGGCCCATCAACAGTTGCCATGACAACCCTGGGCATGGCAGGGGGCTAAAGGACGCCAGGACCCGCCCACTTCCGCTTTGGGGGCCAGCAACAGTTGCCAGGGCAAGCCTGGGCATGGCAAGGGGCTGGAGGACGCCAGGACCTGCCCACTTCCGCTTTGGGGCCCAGCAACAGTTGCCAGGGCAAGCCTGTGCATGGCAGAGGGCTGGAGGGCGTCAGTACCCGCCCACTTCCGCTTTGGGGCCCAGCAACAGTTGCCATGGCAACCCTGGGCATGGCAGGGGGGCTGGAGGACGTCAGGACCCGCCCACTACCGCTTTGGGGCCCAGCAACAGTTGCCAGGGCAATTATGGGCATGGCAAGGGGCTGGAGGGCGCCAGGACCCACCCACTTCCGCTTTGGGGGCCAGCAACAGTTGCCAGGGCAAGCCTGGGCATGGCAGGGGGCTGGAGGACGCCAGGACCCGCCAACTTCCGCTTTGGGGCCCAGCAACAGTTGCCAGGGCAAGCCTGGGCATGGCAGGGGGCTGGAGGGCGTCAGGACCCGCCCACTTCCGCTTTGGGGCCCAGCAACAGTTGCCAGGGCAACCCTGGGCATGGCAGGGGGCTGGAGGACGTCAGGACCCGCCCACTTCCGCTTTGGGGCCCAGCAACAGTTGCCAGGGCAAGTATGGGCATGGCAGGGGGCTGGAGGGCGCCAGGACCCACCCACTTCCGCTTTGGGGGCAAGCAACAGTTGCCAGGGCAAGCCTGGGCATGGCAGGGGGCTGGAGGACGCCAGGACCCGCCCACTTCCGCTTTGGGGCCCAGCAACAGTTGCCAGGGCAAGCCTGTGCATGGCAGAGGGCTGGAGGGCGTCAGGACCCGCCCACTTCCGCTTTGGGGCCCAGCAACAGTTGCCAGGGCAAGCCTAGGCATGGCAGGGGGCTGGAGGATGCCAGGACCCGCTTACTTCCGCTTTGGGGCCCAGCAACAGTTGCCAGGGCAAGCCTGGGCATGGCAGGGGGCTGGAGGGCGTCAGGACCCACCCACTTCCGCTTTGGGGCCCAGCAACAGTTGCCAGGGCAAGCCTGGGCATGGCAGGGGGCTTGAGGTCGCCTGGCCCCGCCCACTTCCGCTTTGGGGGCCATCAACAGTTGCCAGGGCAAGCCTGGGCATTGCAAGGGGCTGGATCGCGCCAGGACCCGCCCACTTCCGCTTTGGGGCCCAGCAACAGTTGCCAGGGCAAGCCTGGGCATGGCAGGGGGCTGGAGGACGCCAGGACCCGCTTACTTCCGCTTTGGGGCCCAGCAACAGTTGCCAGGGCAAGCCTGGGCATGGCAGGGGGCTGGAGGGCGTCAGGACCCTCCCACTTCCGCTTTGAGGCCCAGCAACAGTTGCCAGGGCAAGCCAGGGCATGGCAGGGGCTTGAGGTCGCCTGGCCCCGCCCACTTCCGCTTTGGGGGCCAGCAACAGTTGCCAGAGCAAGCCTGGGCATGGCAAGGGGCTGGAGGGCGCCAGGACCCGCCCACTTCCGCTTTGGGGCCCAGCAACAGTTGCCAGGGCAAGCCTAGGCATGGCAAGGGGATGGAGGGCGCCAGGATCCGCCCACTTCCGCTTTGGGGCCCAGCAACAGTTGCCATGACAACCCTGGGCATGGCAGGGGGCTGGAGGACGCCAGGACCCGCCCACTTCCGCTTTGGGGGCCAGCAACAGTTGATAGGGCAAGCCTCGCATGGCAGGGGGCTGGAGGACGCCAGGACCCGCCCACTTCCGCTTTGGGCCCCAGCAACAGTTGCCAGGGCAATCCTGTGCATGGCAGAGGGCTGGAGGGCGTCATTACCCGCCCACTTCCGCTTTGGGGCCCAGCAACAGTTGCTATGGCAACCCTGGGCATGGCAGGGGGCTGGAGGACCTCAGGACCCGCCCACTTCCGCTTTGGGGCCCAGCAACAGTTGCCAGGGCAATTATGGGCATGGCAAGGGGCTGGAGGGCGCCAGGACCCACCCACTTCCGCTTTGGGGGCCAGCAACAGTTGCCAGGGCAAGCCTGGGCATAGCAGGGGGCTGGAGGACGCCAGGACCCGCCCTCTTCCGCTTTGGGGCCCAGCAACAGTTGCCAGGGCAAGCCTGGGCATGGCAGGGGGCTGGAGGGCGTCAGGACCCGCCCACTTCCGCTTTGGGGCCCAGCAACAGTTGCCAGGGCAACCCTGGGCATGGCAGGGGGCTGGAGGACGTCAGGACCCGCCCACTTCCGCTTTGGGGCCCAGCAACAGTTGCCAGGGCAAGCATGGGCATGGCAAGGGGCTGGAGGGCGCCAGGACCCACCCACTTCCGCTTTGGGGGCCAGTAACAGTTGCCAGGGCAAGCCTGGGCATGGCAGGGGGCTGGAGGTCGCCTGGCCCCGCCCACTTCCGCTTTGGGGCCCAGCAACAGTTGCCAGGGCAAGCCTGGGCATGGCTTGGGGCTGGAGGGCGCCAGGACCCGCCCACTTCCGCTTTGGGGCCCATCAACAGTTGCCATGACAACCCTGGGCATGGCAGGGGGCTGGAGGACGCCAGGACCCGCCCACTTCCGCTTTGGGGGCCAGCAAGCCTGGGCATGGCAGGGGGCTGGAGGACGCCAGGACCCGCCCACTTCCGCTTTGGGGCCCAGCAACAGTTGCCAGGGCAAGCCTGGGCATGGCAGGGGGCTGGAGGGCGTCAGGACCCGCCCACTTCCGCTTTGGGGCCCAGCAACAGTTGCCAGGACAAGCCTGGGCATGGCAGGGGGCTGGAGGACGGTAGGACCCGCCCACTTCCGCTTTGGGGCCCAGCAACAGTTGCCAGGGCAAGCCTGGGCATGGCAGGGGGCTGGAGGACGCCAGGACCCGCCCACTTCCGCTTTGGGGCCCAGCAACAGTTGCCAGGGCAAGCCTGGGCATGGCAGGGGGCTGGAGGGCATCAGGACCCGCCCACTTCCGCTTTGGGGCCCAGCAACAGTTGCCATGGCAACCCTGGGCATGGCAGGGGGCTGAAGGACGTCAGGACCCGCCCACTTCTGCTTTGAGGCCCAGCAACAGTTGTTAGGGCAAGCCTGGGCATCGGAAGGGGGCTGGAGGACGGTAGGACCCGCCCACTTCCGCTTTGGGGGCCAGCAACAGTTGCCAGGGCAACCCTGGGCATGGAAGGTGGCTTGAGGTCGCCTGGCCCCGCCCACTTCCGCTTTGGGGCCAGCACAAGTTGCCAGGGCAAGCCTGGGCATGGCAAGGGGCTGGAGGGCGCCAGGACCCGCCCACTTCCGCTTTGGGGCCCAGCAACAGTTGCCAGGGCAAGCCTGGGCATGGCAAGGGGCTGGAGGGCGCCAGGACCCGCCCACTTCCGCTTTGAGGCCCAGCAACAGTTGCCAGGGCAAGCCTGGGCATGGCAAGGGGCTGGAGGGCGCCAGGACCAGCCCACTTCCGCTTTGGGGGCCAGCAACAGTTGCCATGACATCCCTGGGCATGGCAGGGGGCTGGAGGACGCCAGGACCCGCCCACTTCCGCTTTGGGGCCCAGCAACAGTTGCCAGGGCAAGCCTGGGCATGGCAGGGGGCTGGAGGACGCCAGGATCCGCCCACTTCCGCTTTGGGGCCCAGCAACAGTTGCCATGGCAACCCTGGGCATGGCAGGGGGCCGGAGGACGTCAGGACCCGCCCACTTCCGCTTTGGGGCCCAGCAACAGTTGTTAGGGCAAGCCTGGGCATGGCAGGGGGCTGGAGGTCGGTAGGACCCGCCCACTTCCGCTTTGGGGCCCAGAAACAGTTGCCAGGGCAAGCCTGGGCATGGCATGGGGCTGGAGGGCGCCAAGACCCGCCCACTTCCGCTTTTGGGGCCAGCAACAGTTGCCAGGGCAAGCCTGGGCATGGCAAGGGGCTGGAGGGCGCCAGGACCCGCCCAGTTCCGCTTTGGGGCCCAGCAACAGTTGCCAGGGCAAGCCTGGGCATGGCAAGGGGCTGGAGGGCGATAGGACCGCCCACTTCCGCTTTGGGGCCCAGCAACAGTTGCCATGACAACCGTGGGCATGGCAGGGGGCTGGAGGGCATCAGGAACCGCCCACTTCCGCTTTGGGGGCCCAGCAACAGTTGCCAGGGCAAGCCTGGGCATGGCAGGGGGCTGGAGGACGCCAGGACCCACCCACTTCCGCTTTGGGGCCCAGCAACATTTGCCAGGGCAACCCTGGGCATGGCAGGGGGCTGGAGGGCATCAGGACCCGCCCACTTCCGCTTTGGGGCCCAGCAACAGTTACCAGGGCAAGCCTGGGCATGGCAGGGGGCTGGAGGACGCCAGGACCCACCCACTTCCGCTTTGGGGCCCAGCAACATTTGCCAGGGCAAGCCTGGGCATGGCAGGGGGCTGGAGGGCGTCAGGACCCGCCCACTTCCGCTTTGGGGCCCAGCAACAGTTGCCATTGCAACCCTGGGCATGGCAGGGGGCTGGAGGACGTCAGGACCCGCCCACTTCCGCTTTGGGGCCCAGCAACAGTTGTTAGGGCAAGCCTGGGCATGGCAGGGGGCTGGAGGGCTCCAGGACCCGCCCACTTCCGCTTTGGGGCCCAGCAACAGTTGCCAGGGCAAGCCTGGCATGGCAAGGGGCTGGAGGGCGCCAGGACCCGCCCACTTCCGCTTTGGGGGCCAGTAACAGTTGCCAGGGCAACCCTGGGCATGGCAGGGGGCTTGAGGTCGCCTGGCCCCGCCCACTTCCGCTTTGGGGCCCAGCAACAGTTGCCAGGGCAAGCCTGGGCATGGCAAGGGGCTGGAGGGCGCCAGGACCCGCCCACTTCCGCTTTGGGGCCCAGCAACAGTTGCCAGGGCAAGCCTGGGCATGGCAGGGGGCTGGAGGGCATCAGGACCCGCCCACTTCCGCTTTGGGGCCCAGCAACAGTTGCCAGGGCAAGCCGGGGCATGGCAGGGGGCTGGAGGACTCCAGGACCCGCCCACTTCCGCTTTGGGGCCCAGCAACAGTTGCCATGGCAACCCTGGGCGTGGCAGGGGGCTGGAGGACGCCAGGACCCGCCCACTTTCGCTTTGGGGCCCAGCAACAGTTGCCAGGGCAAGCCTGGGCATGGCAGGGGGCTGGAGGGTGTCAGAACCCGCCCACTTCCGCTTTGGGGCCCAGCAACAGTTGGCAGGGCAAGCCTGGGCATGGCAGGGGGCTGGAGGACGGTAGGACCCGCCCACTTCCGCTTTGGGGCCCAACAACAGTTGCCAGGGCAAGCCTGGGCATGGCAGGGGGCTGGAGGACGCCAGGACCCGCCCACTTCCGCTTTGGGGCCCAACAACAGTTGCCAGGGCAAGCCTGGGCATGGCAGGGGGCTGGAGGGCATCAGGACCCGCCCACTTCCGCTTTGGGGCCCAGCAACAGTTGCCATGGCAACCCTGTGCATGGCAGGGGGCTGGAGGACGTCAGGACCCGCCCACTTCTGCTTTGAGGCCCAGCAACAGTTGTTAGGGCAAGCCTGGGCATCGGAAGGGGGCTGGAGGACGGTAGGACCCGCCCACTTCCGCTTTGGGGGCCAGCAACAGTTGCCAGGGAAACCCTGGGCATGGAAGGTGGCTTGAGGTCGCCTGGCCCCGCCCACTTCCGCTTTGGGGGCCAGCAACAGTTGCCAGGGCAAGCCTGGGCATGGCAAGGGGCTGGAGGGCGCCAGGACCCGCCCACTTCCGCTTTGGGGCCAAGCAACAGTTGCCAGGGCAAGCCTGGGCATGGCAAGGGGCTGGAGGGCGCCAGGACCCGCCCACTTCCGCTTTGAGGCCCAGCAACAGTTGCCAGGGCAAGCCTGGGCATGGCAAGGGGCTGGAGGGCGCCAGGACCAGCCCACTTCCGCTTTGGGGGCCAGCAACAGTTGCCAGGGCAAGCCTGGGCATGGCAAGGGGCTGGAGGGCGCCAGGACCCACCCACTTCCGCTTTGGGGCCCAGCAACAGTTGCCATGACATCCCTGGGCATGGCAGGGGGCTGGAGGACGCCAGGACCCGCCCACTTCCGCTTTGGGGCCCAGCAACAGTTGCCAGGGCAAGCCTGGGCATGGCAGGGGGCTGGAGGACGCCAGGACCCGCCCACTTCCGCTTTGGGGCCCAGCAACAGTTGCCAGGGCAAGCCTGGGCATGGCAGGGGGCTGGAGGACGTCAGGACCCGCCCACTTCCGCTTTGGGGCCCAGCAACAGTTGCCATGGCAAGCCTGGGCATGGCAGGGGGCTGGAGGGCGTCAGGACCCGCCCACTTCCGCTTTGGGGCCCAGAAACAGTTGCCATGACAACCCTGGGCATGGCAGGGGGCTGGAGGACGTCAGGACCCGCCCACTTCCACTTTGGGGCCCAGCAACAGTTGTTAGGGCAAGCCTGGGCATGGCAGGGGGCTGGAGGACGGTAGGACCCGCCCACTTCCGCTTTGGGGCCCAGCAACAGTTGCCAGGGCAAGCCTGGGCATGGCAGGGGGATGGAGGACGCCAGGACCCGCCCACTTCCGCTTTGGGGGCCCAGCGACAGTTGCCATGGCAACCCTGGGCATGGCAGGGGGCTGGAGGACGTCAGGACCCGCCCACTTCCGCTTTGGGGCCCAGCAACAGTTGTTAGGGCAAGCCTGGGCATGGCAGGGGGCTGGAGGACGGTAGGACCCGCCCACTTCCGCTTTGGGGCCCAGCAACAGTTGCCAGGGCAAGCCTGGGCATGGCATGGGGCTGGAGGGCGCCAGGACCCGCCCACTTCCGCTTTGGGGGCCAGCAACAGTTGCCAGGGCAAGCCTGGGCATGGCAAGGGGCTGGAGGGCGCCAGGACCCGCCCACTTCCGCTTTGGGGCCCAGCAACAGTTGCCAGGGCAAGCCTGGGCATGGCAAGGGGCTGGAGGGCGCCAGGACCCGCCCACTTACGCTTTGAGGCCCAGCAACAGTTGCCATGACAACCCTGGGCATGGCAGGGGGCTGGAGGGCATCAGGACCCGCCCACTTCCGCTTTGGGGCCCAGCAACAGTTGCCATGGCAACCCTGGGCATGGCAGGGGGCCGGAGGACGTCAGGACCCGCCCACTTCCGCTTTGGGGCCCAGCAACAGTTGTTAGGGCAAGCCTGGGCATGGCAGGGGGCTGGAGGTCGGTAGGACCCGCCCACTTCCGCTTTGGGGCCCAGAAACAGTTGCCAGGGCAAGCCTGGGCATGGCATGGGGCTGGAGGGCGCCAAGACCCGCCCACTTCCGCTTTTGGGGCCAGCAACAGTTGCCAGGGCAAGCCTGGGCATGGCAAGGGGCTGGAGGGCGCCAGGACCCGCCCAGTTCCGCTTTGGGGCCCAGCAACAGTTGCCAGGGCAAGCCTGGGCATGGCAAGGGGCTGGAGGGCGATAGGACCGCCCACTTCCGCTTTGGGGCCCAGCAACAGTTGCCATGACAACCGTGGGCATGGCAGGGGGCTGGAGGGCATCAGGAACCGCCCACTTCCGCTTTGGGGCCCAGCAACAGTTGCCAGGGCAAGCCTGGGCATGGCAGGGGGCTGGAGGACGCCAGGACCCACCCACTTCCGCTTTGGGGCCCAGCAACATTTGCCAGGGCAACCCTGGGCATGGCAGGGGGCTGGAGGGCATCAGGACCCGCCCACTTCCGCTTTGGGGCCCAGCAACAGTTACCAGGGCAAGCCTGGGCATGGCAGGGGGCTGGAGGACGCCAGGACCCACCCACTTCCGCTTTGGGGCCCAGCAACATTTGCCAGGGCAAGCCTGGGCATGGCAGGGGGCTGGAGGGCGTCAGGACCCGCCCACTTCCGCTTTGGGGCCCAGCAACAGTTGCCATTGCAACCCTGGGCATGGCAGGGGGCTGGAGGACGTCAGGACCCGCCCACTTCCGCTTTGGGGCCCAGCAACAGTTGTTAGGGCAAGCCTGGGCATGGCAGGGGGCTGGAGGGCTCCAGGACCCGCCCACTTCCGCTTTGGGGCCCAGCAACAGTTGCCAGGGCAAGCCTGGGCATGGCAAGGGGCTGGAGGGCGCCAGGACCCGCCCACTTCCGCTTTGGGGGCCAGTAACAGTTGCCAGGGCAACCCTGGGCATGGCAGGGGGCTTGAGGTCGCCTGGCCCCGCCCACTTCCGCTTTGGGGCCCAGCAACAGTTGCCAGGGCAAGCCTGGGCATGGCAAGGGGCTAGAGGGCGCCAGGACCCGCCCACTTCCGCTTTGGGGCCCAGCAACAGTTGCCAGGGCAAGCCTGGGCATGGCAGGGGGCTGGAGGGCATCAGGACCCGCCCACTTCCGCTTTGGGGCCCAGCAACAGTTGCCAGGGCAAGCCGGGGCATGGCAGGGGGCTGGAGGACTCCAGGACCCGCCCACTTCCGCTTTGGGGCCCAGCAACAGTTGCCATGGCAACCCTGGGCGTGGCAGGGGGCTGGAGGACGCCAGGACCCGCCCACTTTCGCTTTGGGGCCCAGCAACAGTTGCCAGGGCAAGCCTGGGCATGGCAGGGGGCTGGAGGGTGTCAGAACCCGCCCACTTCCGCTTTGGGGCCCAGCAACAGTTGGCAGGGCAAGCCTGGGCATGGCAGGGGGCTGGAGGACGGTAGGACCCGCCCACTTCCGCTTTGGGGCCCAACAACAGTTGCCAGGGCAAGCCTGGGCATGGCAGGGGGCTGGAGGACGCCAGGACCCGCCCACTTCCGCTTTGGGGCCCAACAACAGTTGCCAGGGCAAGCCTGGGCATGGCAGGGGGCTGGAGGGCATCAGGACCCGCCCACTTCCGCTTTGGGGCCCAGCAACAGTTGCCATGGCAACCCTGTGCATGGCAGGGGGCTGGAGGACGTCAGGACCCGCCCACTTCTGCTTTGAGGCCCAGCAACAGTTGTTAGGGCAAGCCTGGGCATCGGAAGGGGGCTGGAGGACGGTAGGACCCGCCCACTTCCGCTTTGGGGGCCAGCAACAGTTGCCAGGGAAACCCTGGGCATGGAAGGTGGCTTGAGGTCGCCTGGCACCGCCCACTTCCGCTTTGGGGGCCAGCAACAGTTGCCAGGGCAAGCCTGGGCATGGCAAGGGGCTGGAGGGCGCCAGGACCCGCCCACTTCCGCTTTGGGGCCAAGCAACAGTTGCCAGGGCAAGCCTGGGCATGGCAAGGGGCTGGAGGGCGCCAGGACCCGCCCACTTCCGCTTTGAGGCCCAGCAACAGTTGCCAGGGCAAGCCTGGGCATGGCAAGGGGCTGGAGGGCGCCAGGACCAGCCCACTTCCGCTTTGGGGGCCAGCAACAGTTGCCAGGGCAAGCCTGGGCATGGCAAGGGGCTGGAGGGCGCCAGGACCCACCCACTTCCGCTTTGGGGCCCAGCAACAGTTGCCATGACATCCCTGGGCATGGCAGGGGGCTGGAGGACGCCAGGACCCGCCCACTTCCGCTTTGGGGCCCAGCAACAGTTGCCAGGGCAAGCCTGGGCATGGCAGGGGGCTGGAGGACGCCAGGACCCGCCCACTTCCGCTTTGGGGCCCAGCAACAGTTGCCAGGGCAAGCCTGGGCATGGCAGGGGGCTGGAGGACGTCAGGACCCGCCCACTTCCGCTTTGGGGCCCAGCAACAGTTGCCATGGCAAGCCTGGGCATGGCAGGGGGCTGGAGGGCGTCAGGACCCGCCCACTTCCGCTTTGGGGCCCAGAAACAGTTGCCATGACAACCCTGGGCATGGCAGGGGGCTGGAGGACGTCAGGACCCGCCCACTTCCACTTTGGGGCCCAGCAACAGTTGTTAGGGCAAGCCTGGGCATGGCAGGGGGCTGGAGGACGGTAGGACCCGCCCACTTCCGCTTTGGGGCCCAGCAACAGTTGCCAGGGCAAGCCTGGGCATGGCAGGGGGATGGAGGACGCCAGGACCCGCCCACTTCCGCTTTGGGGCCCAGCGACAGTTGCCATGGCAACCCTGGGCATGGCAGGGGGCTGGAGGACGTCAGGACCCGCCCACTTCCGCTTTGGGGCCCAGCAACAGTTGTTAGGGCAAGCCTGGGCATGGCAGGGGGCTGGAGGACGGTAGGACCCGCCCACTTCCGCTTTGGGGCCCAGCAACAGTTGCCAGGGCAAGCCTGGGCATGGCATGGGGCTGGAGGGCGCCAGGACCCGCCCACTTCCGCTTTGGGGGCCAGCAACAGTTGCCAGGGCAAGCCTGGGCATGGCAAGGGGCTGGAGGGCGCCAGGACCCGCCCACTTCCGCTTTGGGGCCCAGCAACAGTTGCCAGGGCAAGCCTGGGCATGGCAAGGGGCTGGAGGGCGACAGGACCCGCCCACTTACGCTTTGAGGCCCAGCAACAGTTGCCATGACAACCCTGGGCATGGCAGGGGGCTGGAGGGCATCAGGACCCGCCCACTTCCGCTTTGGGGCCCAGCAACAGTTGCCAGGGCAAGCCTGGGCATGGCAGGGGGCTGGAGGATGGTAGGACCCGCCCACTTCCGCTTTGGGGCCCAGCAACAGTTGCCAGGGCAAGCCTGGTCATGGCAGGGGGCTGGAGGACGCCAGGACCCGCCCACTTCCGCTTTGGGCCCCAGCAACAGTTGTTAGGGCAAGCCTGGGCATGGCAGGGGGCTGGAGGACGGTAGGACCCGCCCACTTCCGCTTTGGGGCCCAGCAACAGTTGCCAGGGCAACCCTGGGCATGGCAGGGGGCTTGAGGTCGCCTGGCCCCGCCTACTTCCGCTTTGGGGGCCAGCAACAGTTGCCAGGGCAAGCCTGGGCATGGCAGGGGGCTGGAGGGCATCAGGACCCACCCACTTCCGCTTTGGGGCCCAGCAACAGTTGCCAGGGCAAGCCTGGGCATGGCAGGGGGCTGGAGGACGCCAGGACCCGCCCACTTCCGCTTTGGGGCCCAGCAACAGTTGCCATTGCAACCCTGGGCATGGCAGGGGGCTGGAGGGCATCAGGACCCGCCCACTTCCGCTTTGGGGCCCAGCAACAGTTGCCAGGGCAAGCCTGGGCATGGCAGGGGGCTGGAGGACGCCAGGACCCACCCACTTCCGCTTTGGGGCCCAGCAACATTTGCCAGGGCAACCCTGGGCATGGCAGGGGGCTGGAGGGCACCAGGACCCGCCCACTTCCGCTTTGGGGCCCAGCAACAGTTGCCAGGGCAAGCCTGGGCATGGCAGGGGGCTGGAGGACGCCAGGACCCACCCACTTCCGCTTTGGGGCCCAGCAACATTTGCCAGGGCAACCCTGGGCATGGCAGGGGGCTGGAGGGCGCCAGGACCCGCCCACTTCCGCTGTGGGGCCCAGCAACAGTTGCCAGGGCAAGCCTGGGCATTGCAGGGGGCTGGAGGGCGCCAGGACCCGCCCACTTCCGCTTTGGGGGCCAGCAACAGTTGCCAGGGCAAGCCTGGACATGGCAAGGGGCTGGAGGGCGCCAGGACCCGCCCACTTCCGCTTTGGGGCCCAGCAACAGTTGCCAGGGCAAGCCTGGGCATGGCAAGGGGCTGGAGGGCATCAGGACCCGCCCACTTCCGCTTTGGGGCCCAGCAACAGTTGCATGACAACCCTGGGCATGGCAGGGGGCTGGAGGACGCCAGGACCCGCCCCACTTCCGCTTTAGGGCCCAGCAACAGTTGCCAGGGCAAGCCTGGGCATGGCAGGGGTCTGGAGGGCGTCAGGACCCGACCACTTCCGATTTGGGGCCCAGCAACAGTTGCCAGGGCAACCCTGGGCATGGCAGGGGGGCTGGAGGACGTCAGGACCCGCCCACTTCCGCTTTGGGGCCCAGCAACAGTTGTTAGGGCAAGCCTGGGCATGGCAGGGGGCTGGAGGACGGTAGGACACGCCCACTTCCGCTTTGGGGCCCAGCAACAGTTGCCAGGGCAAGCCTGGGCATGGCAGGGGGATGGAGGACGCCAGGACCCGCCCACTTCCGCTTTGGGGCCCAGCGACAGTTGCCATGGCAACCCTGGGCATGGCAGGGGGCTGGAGGACGTCAGGACCCGCCCACTTCCGCTTTGGGGCCCAGCAACAGTTGTTAGGGCAAGCCTGGGCATGGCAGGGGGCTGGAGGATGGTAGGACCCGCCCACTTCCGCTTTGGGGCCCAGCAACAGTTGCCAGGGCAAGCCTGGGCATGGCATGGGGCTGGAGGGCGCCAGGACCCGCCCACTTCCGCTTTGGGGGCCAGCAACAGTTGCCAGGGCAAGCCTGGGCATGGCAAGGGGCTGGAGGGCGCCAGGACCCGCCCACTTCCGCTTTGGGGCCCAGCAACAGTTGCCAGGGCAAGCCTGGGCATGGCAAGGGGCTGGAGGGCGCCAGGACCCGCCCACTTACGCTTTGAGGCCCAGCAACAGTTGCCATGACAACCCTGGGCATGGCAGGGGGCTGGAGGGCATCAGGACCCGCCCACTTCCGCTTTGGGGCCCAGCAACAGTTGCCAGGGCAAGCCTGGGCATGGCAGGGGGCTGGAGGATGGTAGGACCCGCCCACTTCCGCTTTGGGGCCCAGCAACAGTTGCCAGGGCAAGCCTGGTCATGGCAGGGGGCTGGAGGACGCCAGGACCCGCCCACTTCCGCTTTGGGCCCCAGCAACAGTTGCCAGGGCAAGCCTGGGCATGGCAGGGGGCTGGAGGGCGTCAGGACCCGCCCACTTCCGCTTTGGGGCCCAGCAACAGTTGCCAGGGCAAGCCTGGGCATGGCAAGGGGCTGGAGGGCGCCAGGACCCGCCCACTTCCGCTTTGGGGGCCACCAACAGTTGCCAGGGCAACCCTGGGCATGGCAGGGGGCTTGAGGTCGCCTGGCCCCGCCTACTTCCGCTTTGGGGGCCAGCAACAGTTGCCAGGGCAAGCCTGGGCATGGCAGGGGGCTGGAGGGCATCAGGACCCACCCACTTCCGCTTTGGGGCCCAGCAACAGTTGCCAGGGCAAGCCTGGGCATGGCAGGGGGCTGGAGGACGCCAGGACCCGCCCACTTCCGCTTTGGGGCCCAGCAACAGTTGCCATTGCAACCCTGGGCATGGCAGGGGGCTGGAGGGCATCAGGACCCGCCCACTTCCGCTTTGGGGCCCAGCAACAGTTGCCAGGGCAAGCCTGGGCATGGCAGGGGGCTGGAGGACGCCAGGACCCACCCACTTCCGCTTTGGGGCCCAGCAACATTTGCCAGGGCAACCCTGGGCATGGCAGGGGGCTGGAGGGCACCAGGACCCGCCCACTTCCGCTTTGGGGCCCAGCAACAGTTGCCAGGGCAAGCCTGGGCATGGCAGGGGGCTGGAGGACGCCAGGACCCACCCACTTCCGCTTTGGGGCCCAGCAACATTTGCCAGGGCAACCCTGGGCATGGCAGGGGGCTGGAGGGCGCCAGGACCCGCCCACTTCCGCTGTGGGGCCCAGCAACAGTTGCCAGGGCAAGCCTGGGCATGGCAGGGGGCTGGAGGGCGCCAGGACCCGCCCACTTCCGCTTTGGGGGCCAGCAACAGTTGCCAGGGCAAGCCTGGACATGGCAAGGGGCTGGAGGGCGCCAGGACCCGCCCACTTCCGCTTTGGGGCCCAGCAACAGTTGCCAGGGCAAGCCTGGGCATGGCAAGGGGCTGGAGGGCATCAGGACCCGCCCACTTCCGCTTTGGGGCCCAGCAACAGTTGCATGACAACCCTGGGCATGGCAGGGGGCTGGAGGACGCCAGGACCCGCCCACTTCCGCTTTAGGGCCCAGCAACAGTTGCCAGGGCAAGCCTGGGCATGGCAGGGGTCTGGAGGGCGTCAGGACCCGACCACTTCCGATTTGGGGCCCAGCAACAGTTGCCAGGGCAACCCTGGGCATGGCAGGGGGGCTGGAGGACGTCAGGACCCGCCCACTTCCGCTTTGGGGCCCAGCAACAGTTGTTAGGGCAAGCCTGGGCATGGCAGGGGGCTGGAGGACGGTAGGACACGCCCACTTCCGCTTTGGGGCCCAGCAACAGTTGCCAGGGCAAGCCTGGGCATGGCAGGGGGCTGGAGGACGGTAGGACCCGCCCACTTCCGCTTTGGGGCCCAGCAACAGTTGCCAGGGCAAGCCTGGGCATGGCAGGGGGCTGGAGGGCGCCAGGACCCGTCCACTTCCGCTTTGGGGGCCAGCAACAGTTGCCAGGGCAAGCCTGGGCATGGCAGGGGGCTGGAGGTCGCCTGGCAACGCCCACTTCCGCTTTGGGGGCCAGCAACAGTTGCCAGGGCAAGCCTGGGCATGGCAGGGGGCTGGAGGTCGCCTGGCAACGCCCACTTCCGCTTTGGGGGCCAGCAACAGTTGCCAGGGCAAGCCTGGGCATGGCAAGGGGCTGGAGGGCGCCAGGACCCGCCTACTTCCGCTTTGGGGCCCAGCAACAGTTGCCAGGGCAAGCCTGGGCATGGCAGGGGGCTGGAGGACGCCAGGACCCGCCCACTTCCGCTTTGGGGCCCAGCAACAGTTGCCAGGGCAAGCCTGGGCATGGCAGGGGGCTGGAGGGCGCCAGGACCCGCCCACTTCCGCTTTGGGGCCCAGCAACAGTTGTTAGGGCAAGCCTGGGCATGGCAGGGGGCTGGAGGACGGTAGGACCCGCCCACTTCCGCTTTGGGGCCCAGCAACAGTTGCCAGGGCAAGCCTGGGCATGGCAGGGGGCTGGAGGACGGTAGGACCCGCCCACTTCCGCTTTGGGGCCCAGCAACAGCAAGCCTGGGTATGGCAGGTGGCTGGAGGGCGCCAGGACCCGCCCACTTCCGCTTTGGGGCCCAGCAACAGTTGCCAGGGAAACCCTGGGCATGGCAGGGGGCTGGAGGGCATCCGAACCCGCCCACTTCCGCTTTGGGGCCCAGCAACAGTTGCCAGGGCAAGCCTGGGCATGGCAGGGGGCTGGAGGGCGTCAGGACCCGCCCACTTCCGCTTTGGGGCCCAGCAACAGTTGCCATGGCAACCCTGGGCATGGCAGGGGGCTGGAGGACGGTAGGACCCGACCACTTCCGCTTTGTGGCCCAGCAACAGTTGCCAGGGCAAGCCTGGGCATGGCAGGGGGCTGGAGGGCGCCAGGACCCGCCCACTTCCGCTTTGGGGCCCAGCAACAGTTGCCAGGGAAACCCTGGGCATGGCAGGGGGCTGGAGGGCGTCAGGACACGCCCACTTCCGCTTTGGGGCCCAGCAACAGTTGCCAGGGCAAGCCTGGGCATGGCAGGGGGCTGGAGGGCGTCAGGACCCGCCCACTTCCGCTTTGGGGCCCAGCAACAGTTGCCAGGGCAAGCCTGGGCATGGCAGGGGGGCTGGAGGACGTCAGGACCCGCCCACTTCCGCTTTGGGGCCCAGCAACAGTTGTTAGGGCAAGCCTGGGCATGGCAGGGGGCTGGAGGACGGTAGGACCCGCCCACTTCCGCTTTGGGGCCCAGCAACAGTTGCCAGGGCAAGCCTGGGCATGGCAGGGGGCTGGAGGACGGTAGGACCCGCCAACTTCCGCTTTGGGGCCCAGCAACAGTTGCCAGGGCAAGCCTGGGCATGGCAGGGGGCTGGAGGACGCCAGGACCCGCCCACTTCCGCTTTGGGGCCCAGCAACAGTTGCCAGGGCAAGCCTGGGCATGGCAGGGGGCTGGAGGGCGCCAGGACCCGCCCACTTCCGCTTTGGGGCCCAGCAACAGTTGCCAGGGCAAGCCTGGGCATGGCAGGGGGCTGGAGGTCGCCTGGCAACGCCCACTTCCGCTTTGGGGGCCAGCAACAGTTGCCAGGGCAAGCCTGGGCATGGAAAGGGGCTGGAGGGCGCCAGGACATGCCCACTTCCGCTTTGGGGCCCAGCAACAGTTGCCAGGGCAAGCCTGGGCATGGCAGGGGGCTAAAGGGCGTCAGGACCCGCCCACTTCCGCTTTGGGGCCCAGCAACAGTTGCCAGGGCAAGCCTGGGCATGGCAGGGGGCTGGAGGGCGCCAGGACCCGCCCACTTCCGCTTTGGGGCCCAGCAACAGTTGTTAGGGCAAGCCTGGGCATGGCAGGGGGCTGGAGGACGGTAGGACCCGCCCACTTCCGCTTTGGGGCCCAGCAACAGTTGCCAGGGCAAGCCTGGGCATGGCAGGGGGCTGGAGGACGGTAGGACCCGCCCACTTCCGCTTTGGGGCCCAGCAACAGCAAGCCTGGGTATGGCAGGGGGCTGGAGGGCGCCAGGACCCGCCCACTTCCGCTTTGGGGCCCAGCAACAGTTGCCAGGGAAACCCTGGGCATGGCAGGGGGCTGGAGGGCATCAGAACCCGCCCACTTCCGCTTTGGGGCCCAGCAACAGTTGCCAGGGCAAGCCTGGGCATGGCAGGGGGCTGGAGGGCGTCAGGACCCGCCCACTTCCGCTTTGGGGCCCAGCAACAGTTGCCATGGCAACCCTGGGCATGGCAGGGGGCTGGAGGACGGTAGGACCCGACCACTTCCGCTTTGTGGCCCAGCAACAGTTGCCAGGGCAAGCCTGGGCATGGCAGGGGGCTGGAGGGCGCCAGGACCCGCCCACTTTCCGCTTTGGGGCCCAGCAACAGTTGCCAGGGAAACCCTGGGCATGGCAGGGGGCTGGAGGGCGTCAGGACACGCCCACTTCCGCTTTGGGGCCCAGCAACAGTTGCCAGGGCAAGCCTGGGCATGGCAGGGGGCTGGAGGGCGTCAGGACCCGCCCACTTCCGCTTTGGGGCCCAGCAACAGTTGCCAGGGCAAGCCTGGGCATGGCAGGGGGGCTGGAGGACGTCAGGACCCGCCCACTTCCGCTTTGGGGCCCAGCAACAGTTGTTAGGGCAAGCCTGGGCATGGCAGGGGGCTGGAGGACGGTAGGACCCGCCCACTTCCGCTTTGGGGCCCAGCAACAGTTGCCAGGGCAAGCCTGGGCATGGCAGGGGGCTGGAGGACGGTAGGACCCGCCAACTTCCGCTTTGGGGCCCAGCAACAGTTGCCAGGGCAAGCTTGGGCATGGCAGGGGGCTGGAGGACGCCAGGACCCGCCCACTTCCGCTTTGGGGCCCAGCAACAGTTGCCAGGGCAAGCCTGGGCATGGCAGGGGGCTGGAGGGCGCCAGGACCCGCCCACTTCCGCTTTGGGGCCCAGCAACAGTTGCCAGGGCAAGCCTGGGCATGGCAGGGGGCTGGAGGTCGCCTGGCAACGCCCACTTCCGCTTTGGGGGCCAGCAACAGTTGCCAGGGCAAGCCTGGGCATGGAAAGGGGCTGGAGGGCGCCAGGACATGCCCACTTCCGCTTTGGGGCCCAGCAACAGTTGCCAGGGCAAGCCTGGGCATGGCAGGGGGCTAAAGGGCGTCAGGACCCGCCCACTTCCGCTTTGGGGCCCAGCAACAGTTGCCAGGGCAAGCCTGGGCATGGCAGGGGGCTGGAGGACGCCAGGACCCGCCCACTTCCGCTTTGGGGCCCAGCAACAGTTGCCAGGGCAAGCCTGGGCATGGCAGAGGGCTGGAGGGCGCCAGGACCCGCCCACTTCCGCTTTGGGGCCCAGCAACAGTTGCCAGGGCAAGCCTGGGCATGACAAGGGGCTGGAGGGCGCCAGGACCCGCCCACTTCCGCTTTGGGGCCCAGCAACATTTGCCAGGGCAACCCTGGGCATGGCAGAGGGGCTGGAGGGCATCAGGACCCGCCCACTTCCGCTTTGGGTCCCAGCAACATTTGCCAGGGCAACCCTGGGCATGGCAGGGGGCTGGAGGGCGCCAGGACCCGCCCACTTCCGCTTTGGGGCCCAGCAACAGTTAGCAGGGCAAGCCTGGGCATGGCAGGGGGCTGGAGGGCGCCAGGACCCGCCCACTTCCGCTTTGGGGCCCAGCAACAGTTGTTAGGGCAAGCCTGGGCATGGCAGGGGGCTGGAGGACGGTAGGACCCGCCCACTTCCGCTTTGGGGCCCAGCAACAGTTGCCAGGGCAAGCCTGGGCATGGCAGGGGGCTGGAGGCCGCCAGGACCCGCCCACTTCCGCTTTGGGGCCCAGCAACAGTTGCCAGGGCAAGCCTGGGCATGGCAAGGGGCTGGAGGGCGCCAGGACCCGCCCACTTCCGCTTTGGGGGCCAGCAACAGTTGCCAGGGCAACCCTGGGCATGGCAGGGGGCTTGAGGTCGCCTGGCCCCGCCCACTTCCGCTTTGGGGGCCAGCAACAGTTGCCAGGGCAAGCCTGGGCATGGCAGGGGGCTGGAGGGCATCAGGACCCGCCCACTTCCGCTTTGGGGCCCAGCAACAGTTGCCAGGGCAAGCCTGGGCATGGCAGAAGGCTGGAGGACGCCAGGACCCACCCACTTCCGCTTTGGGGCCCAGCAACATTTGCCAGGGCAACCCTGGGCATGGCAGAGGGGCTGGAGGGCATCAGGACCCGCCCACTTCCGCTTTGGGGCCCAGCAACAGTTGCCAGGTCAAGCCTGGGCATGGCAGGGGGCTGGAGGACGCCAGGACCCACCCACTTCCGCTTTGGGGCCCAGCAACATTTGCCAGGGCAACCCTGGGCATGGCAGAGGGGCTGGAGGGCATCAGGACCCGCCCACTTCCGCTTTGGGGCCCAGCAACATTTGCCAGGGCAACCCTGGGCATGGCAGGGGGCTGGAGGGCGCCAGGACCCGCCCACTTCCACTTTGGGGCCCAGCAACAGTTGCCAGGGCAACCCTGGGCATGGCAGGGGGCTGGAGGGCGTCAGGACCCGCCCACTTCCGCTTTGGGGCCCAGCAGCATTTGCCAGGGCAAGCCTGGGTATGGCAGGGTGCTGGAGGGCGTCAGGACCCGCCCACTTTCGCTTTGGGGCCCAGCAACAGTTGCCAGGGCAAGCCTGGGCATGGCAGGGGGCTGGAGGGCGCCAGGACCCGCCCACTTCCGCTTTGGGGCCCAGCAACAGTTGTTAGGGCAAGCCTGGGCATGGCAGGGGGCTGGAGGACGGTAGGACCCGCCCACTTCCGCTTTGGGGCCCAGCAACAGTTGCCAGGGCATGCCTGGGCATGGCAGGGGGCTGGAGGACGGTAGGACCCGCCCACTTCCGCTTTGGGTCCCAGCAACAGTTGCCAGGGCAAGCCTGGGTATGGCAGGGGGCTGGAGGACGGTAGGACCCGCCCACTTCCGCTTTGGGGCCCAGCAACAGTTGCCAGGGCAAGCCTGGGCATGGCAGGGGGCTGGAGGACGGTAGGACCCGCCCACTTCCGCTTTGGGGCCCAGCAACAGTTGCCAGGGCAACCCTGGGCATGGCAGGGGGCTGGAGGGCATCAGGACCCGCCCACTTCCGCTTTGGGGCCCAGCAACAGTTGCCTGGGCAAGCCTGGGTATGGCAGGGGGCTGGAGGGCGTCAGGACCCGCCCACTTCCGCTTTGGTGCCCAGCAACAGTTGCCAGGGCAAGCCTGGGCATGGCAGGGGGCTGGAGGACGCCAGGACCCACCCACTTCCGCTTTGAGGCCCAGCAACATTTGCCAGGGCAACCCTGGGCATGGCAGAGGGGCTGGAGGGCATCAGGACCCGCCCACTTCCGCTTTGGGGCCCAGCAACAGTTGCCAGGTCAAGCCTGGGCATGGCAGGGGGCTGGAGGACGCCAGGACCCACCCACTTCCGCTTTGGGGCCCAGCAACATTTGCCAGGGCAACCCTGGGCATGGCAGAGGGGCTGGAGGGCATCAGGACCCGCCCACTTCCGCTTTGGGGCCCAGCAACATTTGCCAGGGCAACCCTGGGCATGGCAGGGGGCTGGAGGCGCCAGGACCCGCCCACTTCCGCTTTGGGGCCCAGCAACAGTTGCCAGGGCAACCCTGGGCATGGCAGGGGGCTGGAGGGCGTCAGGACCCGCCCACTTCCGCTTTGGGGCCCAGCAGCATTTGCCAGGGCAAGCCTGGGTATGGCAGGGGGCTGGAGGGCGTCAGGACCCGCCCACTTCCGCTTTGGGGCCCAGCAACAGTTGCCAGGGCAAGCCTGGGCATGGCAGGGGGCTGGGAGGGCGCCAGGACCCGCCCACTTCCGCTTTGGGGCCCAGCAACAGTTGCCAGGGCAAGCCTGGGCATGGCAGAGGGCTGGAGGGCGCCAGGACCCGCCCACTTCCGCTTTGGGGCCCAGCAACAGTTGCCAGGGCAAGCCTGGGCATGACAAGGGGCTGGAGGGCGCCAGGACCCGCCCACTTCCGCTTTGGGGCCCAGCAACATTTGCCAGGCAACCCTGGGCATGGCAGAGGGGCTGGAGGGCATCAGGACCCGCCCACTTCCGCTTTGGGTCCCAGCAACATTTGCCAGGGCAACCCTGGGCATGGCAGGGGGCTGGAGGGCGCCAGGACCCGCCCACTTCCGCTTTGGGGCCCAGCAACAGTTAGCAGGGCAAGCCTGGGCATGGCAGGGGCTGGAGGGCGCCAGGACCCGCCCACTTCCGCTTTGGGGCCCAGCAACAGTTGTTAGGGCAAGCCTGGGCATGGCAGGGGGCTGGAGGACGGTAGGACCCGCCCACTTCCGCTTTGGGGGCCCAGCAACAGTTGCCAGGGCAAGCCTGGGCATGGCAGGGGGCTGGAGGCCGCCAGGACCCGCCCACTTCCGCTTTGGGGCCCAGCAACAGTTGCCAGGGCAAGCCTGGGCATGGCAAGGGGCTGGAGGGCGCCAGGACCCGCCCACTTCCGCTTTGGGGGCCAGCAACAGTTGCCAGGGCAACCCTGGGCATGGCAGGGGGCTTGAGGTCGCCTGGCCCCGCCCACTTCCGCTTTGGGGGCCAGCAACAGTTGCCAGGGCAAGCCTGGGCATGGCAGGGGGCTGGAGGGCATCAGGACCCGCCCACTTCCGCTTTGGGGCCCAGCAACAGTTGCCAGGGCAAGCCTGGGCATGGCAGGGGGCTGGAGGACGCCAGGACCCACCCACTTCCGCTTTGGGGCCCAGCAACATTTGCCAGGGCAACCCTGGGCATGGCAGAGGGCTGGAGGGCATCAGGACCCGCCCACTTCCGCTTTGGGGCCCAGCAACAGTTGCCAGGTCAAGCCTGGGCATGGCAGGGGGCTGGAGGACGCCAGGACCCACCCACTTCCGCTTTGGGGCCCAGAAACAGTTGCCAGGGCAAGCCTGGGCATGGCATGGGGCTGGAGGGCGCCAGGACCCGCCCACTTCCGCTTTGGGGGCCAGCAACAGTTGCCAGGGCAAGCCTGGGCATGGCAAGGGGCTGGAGGGCGCCAGGACCCGCCCAGTTCCGCTTTGGGGCCCAGCAACAGTTGCCAGGGCAAGCCTGGGCATGGCAAGGGGCTGGAGGGCGATAGGACCGCCCACTTCCGCTTTGGGGCCCAGCAACAGTTGCCATGACAACCCTGGGCATGGCAGGGGGCTGGAGGACGGTAGGACCCGCCCACTTCCGCTTTGGGGCCCAGCAACAGTTGCCAGGGCAACCCTGGGCATGGCAGGGGGCTGGAGGGCGTCAGGACCCGCCCACTTCCGCTTTGGGGCCCAGCAACAGTTGCCAGGGCAAGCCTGGGTATGGCAGGGGGCTGGAGGGCGTCAGGACCCGCCCACTTCCGCTTTGGTGCCCAGCAACAGTTGCCAGGGCAAGCCTGGGCATGGCAGGGGGCTGGAGGACGGTAGGACCCGCCCACTTCCGCTTTGGGGCCCAGCAACAGTTGCCAGGGCAACCCTGGGCATGGCAGGGGGCTGGAGGGCATCAGGACCCGCCCACTTCCGCTTTGGGGCCCAGCAACATTTGCCAGGGCAACCCTGGGCATGGCAGGGGGCTGGAGGGCGTCAGGACCCGCCCACTTCCGCTTTGGGGCCCAGCAACAGTTGCCATGGCAACCCTGGGCATGGCAGGGGGCTGGAGGACGTCAGGACCCGCCCACTTCCGCTTTGGGGCCCAGCAACAGTTGTTAGGGCAAGCCTGGGCATGGCAGGGGGCTGGAGGACGGTAGGACCCGCCCACTTCCGCTTTGGGGCCCAGAAACAGTTGCCAGGGCAAGCCTGGGCATGGCATGGGGCTGGAGGGCGCCAGGACCCGCCCACTTCCGCTTTGGGGGCCAGCAACAGTTGCCAGGGCAAGCCTGGGCATGGCAAGGGGCTGGAGGGCGCCAGGACCCGCCCAGTTCCGCTTTGGGGCCCAGCAACAGTTGCCAGGGCAAGCCTGGGCATGGCAAGGGGCTGGAGGGCGATAGGACCGCCCACTTCCGCTTTGGGGCCCAGCAGCATTTGCCAGGGCAAGCCTGGGTATGGCAGGGTGCTGGAGGGCGTCAGGACCCGCCCACTTTCGCTTTGGGGCCCAGCAACAGTTGCCAGGGCAAGCCTGGGCATGGCAGGGGGCTGGAGGACGCCAGGACCCACCCACTTCCGCTTTGGGGCCCAGCAACATTTGCCAGGGCAACCCTGGGCATGGCAGGGGGCTGGAGGGCATCAGGACCCGCCCACTTCCGCTTTGGGGCCCAGCAACAGTTACCAGGGCAAGCCTGGGCATGGCAGGGGGCTGGAGGACGGTAGGACCCGCCCACTTCCGCTTTGGGTCCCAGCAACAGTTGCCAGGGCAAGCCTGGGTATGGCAGGGGGCTGGAGGACGGTAGGACCCGCCCACTTCCGCTTTGGGGCCCAGCAACAGTTGCCAGGGCAAGCCTGGGCATGGCAGGGGGCTGGAGGACGGTAGGACCCGCCCACTTCCGCTTTGGGGCCCAGCAACAGTTGCCAGGGCAACCCTGGGCATGGCAGGGGGCTGGAGGGCATCAGGACCCGCCCACTTCCGCTTTGGGGCCCAGCAACAGTTGCCTGGGCAAGCCTGGGTATGGCCGGGTGGCTGGAGGGCGTCAGGACCCGCCCACTTCCGCTTTGGTGCCCAGCAACAGTTGCCAGGGCAAGCCTGGGCATGGCAGGGGGCTGGAGGACGCAGGACCCACCCACTTCCGCTTTGTGGCCCAGCAACATTTTCCAGGGCAACCCTGGGCATGGCAGAGGGGCTGGAGGGCATCAGGACCCGCCCACTTCCGCTTTGGGGCCCAGCAACAGTTGCCAGGTCAAGCCTGGGCATGGCAGGGGGCTGGAGGACGCCAGGACCCACCCACTTCCGCTTTGGGGCCCAGCAACATTTGCCAGGGCAACCCTGGGCATGGCAGAGGGGCTGGAGGGCATCAGGACCCGCCCACTTCCGCTTTGGGGCCCAGCAACATTTGCCAGGGCAACCCTGGGCATGGCAGGGGGCTGGAGGGGCGCCAGGACCCGCCCACTTCCGCTTTGGGGCCCAGCAACAGTTGCCAGGGCAACCCTGGGCATGGCAGGGGGCTGGAGGGCGTCAGGACCCGCCCACTTCCGCTTTGGGGCCCAGCAGCATTTGCCAGGGCAAGCCTGGGTATGGCAGGGGGCTGGAGGGCGTCAGGACCCGCCCACTTCCGCTTTGGGGCCCAGCAACAGTTGCCAGGGCAAGCCTGGGCATGGCAGGGGGCTGGAGGGCGCCAGGACCCGCCCACTTCCGCTTTGGGGCCCAGCAACAGTTGTTAGGGCAAGCCTGGGCATGGCAGGGGGCTGGAGGACGGTAGGACCCGCCCACTTCCGCTTTGGGGCCCAGCAACAGTTGCCAGGGCAAGCCTGGGCATGGCAGGGGGCTGGAGGACGGAAGGACCCGCCCACTTCCGCTTTGGGTCCCAGCAACAGTTGCCAGGGCAAGCCTGGGTATGGCAGGGGGCTGGAGGACGGTAGGACCCGCCCACTTCCGCTTTGGGGCCCAGCAACAGTTGCCAGGGCAAGCCTGGGCATGGCAGGGGGCTGGAGGACGGTAGGACCCGCCCACTTCCGCTTTGGGGCCCAGCAACAGTTGCCAGGGCAACCCTGGGCATGGCAGGGGGCTGGAGGGCGTCAGGACCCGCCCACTTCCGCTTTGGGGCCCAGCAACAGTTGCCAGGGCAAGCCTGGGTATGGCAGGGGGCTGGAGGGCGTCAGGACCCGCCCACTTCCGCTTTGGTGCCCAGCAACAGTTGCCAGGGCAAGCCTGGGCATGGCAGGGGGCTGGAGGACGGTAGGACCCGCCCACTTCCGCTTTGGGGCCCAGCAACAGTTGCCAGGGCAACCCTGGGCATGGCAGGGGGCTGGAGGCATCAGGACCCGCCCACTTCCGCTTTGGGGCCCAGCAACATTTGCCAGGGCAACCCTGGGCATGGCAGGGGGCTGGAGGGCGTCAGGACCCGCCCACTTCCGCTTTGGGGCCCAGCAACAGTTGCCATGGCAACCCTGGGCATGGCAGGGGGGCTGGAGGACGTCAGGACCCGCCCACTTCCGCTTTGGGGCCCAGCAACAGTTGTTAGGGCAGCCTGGGCATGGCAGGGGGCTGGAGGACGGTAGGACCCGCCCACTTCCGCTTTGGGGCCCAGAAACAGTTGCCAGGGCAAGCCTGGGCATGGCATGGGGCTGGAGGGCGCCAGGACCCGCCCACTTCCGCTTTGGGGGCCAGCAACAGTTGCCAGGGCAAGCCTGGGCATGGCAAGGGGCTGGAGGGCGCCAGGACCCGCCCAGTTCCGCTTTGGGGCCCAGCAACAGTTGCCAGGGCAAGCCTGGGCATGGCAAGGGGCTGGAGGGCGATAGGACCGCCCACTTCCGCTTTGGGGCCCAGCAACAGTTGCCATGACAACCGTGGGCATGGCAGGGGGCTGGAGGGCATCAGGAACCGCCCACTTCCGCTTTGGGGCCCAGCAACAGTTGCCAGGGCAAGCCTGGGCATGGCAGGGGGCTGGAGGACGCCAGGACCCACCCACTTCCGCTTTGGGGCCCAGCAACATTTGCCAGGGCAACCCTGGGCATGGCAGGGGGCTGGAGGGCATCAGGACCCGCCCACTTCCGCTTTGGGGCCCAGCAACAGTTACCAGGGCAAGCCTGGGCATGGCAGGGGGCTGGAGGACGCCAGGACCCACCCACTTCCGCTTTTGGGGCCCAGCAACATTTGCCAGGGCAAGCCTGGGCATGGCAGGGGGCTGGAGGGCGTCAGGACCCGCCCACTTCCGCTTTGGGGCCCAGCAACAGTTGCCATTGCAACCCTGGGCATGGCAGGGGGCTGGAGGACGTCAGGACCCGCCCACTTCCGCTTTGGGGCCCAGCAACAGTTGTTAGGGCAAGCCTGGGCATGGCAGGGGGCTGGAGGGCTCCAGGACCCGCCCACTTCAGCTTTGGGGCCCAGCAACAGTTGCCAGGGCAAGCCTGGGCATGGCAAGGGGCTGGAGGGCGCCAGGACCCGCCCACTTCCGCTTTGGGGGCCAGTAACAGTTGCCAGGGCAACCCTGGGCATGGCAGGGGGCTTGAGGTCGCCTGGCCCCGCCCACTTCCGCTTTGGGGCCCAGCAACAGTTGCCAGGGCTAGCCTGGGCATGGCAAGGGGCTGGAGGGCGCCAGGACCCGCCCACTTCCGCTTTGGGGCCCAGCAACAGTTGCCAGGGCAAGCCTGGGCATGGCAGGGGGCTGGAGGGCATCAGGACCCGCCCACTTCCGCTTTGGGGCCCAGCAACAGTTGCCAGGGCAAGCCGGGGCATGGCAGGGGGCTGGAGGACGCCAGGACCCGCCCACTTCCGCTTTGGGGCCCAGCAACAGTTGCCATGGCAACCCTGGGCATGGCAGGGGGCTGGAGGACGCCAGGACCCGCCCACTTCCGCTTTGGCGCCCAGCAACAGTTGCCAGGGCAAGCCTGGGCATGGCAGGGGGCTGGAGGTCGCCTGGCCCCGCCCACTTCCGCTTTGGGGGCCAGCAACAGTTGCCAGGGCAAGCCTGGGCATGGCAAGGGGCTGGAGGGCGCCAAGACCCGCCCACTTCCGCTTTGGGGCCCAGCAACAGTTGCCAGGGCAAGCCTGGGCATGGCAGGGGGCTGGAGGACGCCAGGACCCGCCCACTTCCGCTTTGGGGCCCAGCAACAGTTGCCAGGGCAAGCCTGGGCATGGCAGGGGGCTGGAGGGCGTCAGGACCCGCCCACTTCCGCTTTGGGGCCCAGCAACAGTTGGCAGGGCAAGCCTGGGCATGGCAGGGGGCTGGAGGACGGTAGGACCCGCCCACTTCCGCTTTGGGGCCCAGCAACAGTTGCCAGGGCAAGCCTTGGCATGGCAGGGGGCTGGAGGACGGTATGACCCGCCCACTGCCGCTTTGGGGCCCAGCAACAGTTGCCAGGACAAGCCTGGGCATGGCAGGGGGCTGGAGGACGGTAGGACCCGCCCACTTCCGCTTTGGGGCCCAGCAACAGTTGCCAGGGCAAGCCTGGGCATGGCAGGGGGCTGGAGGACGCCAGGACCCGCCCACTTCCGCTTTGGGGCCCAGCAACAGTTGCCAGGGCAAGCCTGGGCATGGCAGGGGGCTGGAGGACGCCAGGACCCGCCCACTTCCGCTTTGGGGCCCAGCAACAGTTGCCAGGGCAACCCTGGGCATGGCAGGGGGCTGGAGGGCATCAGGACCCGCCCACTTCCGCTTTGGGGCCCAGCAACAGTTGCCAGGGCAAGCCTGGGCATGGCAGGGGGCTGGAGGACGCCAGGACCCGCCCACTTCCGCTTTGGGGCCCAGCAACAGTTGCCAGGGCAACCCTGGGCATGGCAGGGGGCTGGAGGGCATCAGGACCCGCCCACTTCCGCTTTGGGGCCCAGCAATAGTTGCCATGGCAACCCTGGGCATGGCAGGGGGCTGGAGGACGTCAGGACCCGCCCACTTCTGCTTTGAGGCCCAGCAACAGTTGTTAGGGCAAGCCTGGGCATCGGAAGGGGGCTGGAGGACGGTAGGACCCGCCCACTTCCGCTTTGGGGGCCAGCAACAGTTGCCAGGGCAACCCTGGGCATGGAAGGTGGCTTGAGGTCGCCTGGCCCCGCCCACTTCCGCTTTGGGGGCCAGCAACAGTTGCCAGGGCAAGCCTGGGCATGGCAGGGGGCTGGAGGGCGCCAGGACCCGCCCACTTCCGCTTTGGGGCCCAGCAACAGTTGCCAGGGCAAGCCTGGGCATGGCAAGGGGCTGGAGGGCGCCAGGACCCGCCCACTTCCGCTTTGAGGCCCAGCAACAGTTGCCAGGGCAAGCCTGGGCATGGCAAGGGGCTGGAGGGCGCCAGGACCAGCCCACTTCCGCTTTGGGGGCCAGCAACAGTTGCCAGGGCAAGCCTGGGCATGGCAAGGGGCTGGAGGGCGCCAGGACCCACCCACTTCCGCTTTGGGGCCCAGCAACAGTTGCCATGACATCCCTGGGCATGGCAGGGGGCTGGAGGACGCCAGGACCCGCCCACTTCCGCTTTGGGGCCCAGCAACAGTTGCCAGGGCAAGCCTGGACATGGCAGGGGGCTGGAGGGCGTCAGGACCCGCCCACTTCCGCTTTGGGGCCCAGAAACAGTTGCCATGGCAACCCTGGGCATGGCAAGGGGCTGGAGGGCGCCAGGACCCACCCACTTCCGCTTTGGGGCCCAGCAACAGTTGTTAGGGCAAGCCTGGGCATGGCAGGGGGCTGGAGGACGGTAGGACCCGCCCACTTCCGCTTTGGGGGCCAGCAACAGTTGCCAGGGCAACCCTGGGCATGGAAGGTGGCTTGAGGTCGCCTGGCCCCGCCCACTTCCGCTTTGGGGCCCAGCAACAGTTGCCAGGGCAAGCCTGGGCATGGCAGGGGGCTGGAGGGCGCCAGGACCCGCCCACTTCCGCTTTGGGGCCCAGCAACAGTTGCCAGGGCAAGCCTGGGCATGGCAAGGGGCTGGAGGGCGCCAGGACCCGCCCACTTCCGCTTTGAGGCCCAGCAACAGTTGCCAGGGCAAGCCTGGGCATGGCAAGGGGCTGGAGGGCGCCAGGACCAGCCCACTTCCGCTTTGGGGGCCAGCAACAGTTGCCAGGGCAAGCCTGGGCATGGCAAGGGGCTGGAGGGCGCCAGGACCCACCCACTTCCGCTTTGGGGCCCAGCAACAGTTGCCATGACATCCCTGGGCATGGCAGGGGGCTGGAGGACGCCAGGACCCGCCCACTTCCGCTTTGGGGCCCAGCAACAGTTGCCAGGGCAAGCCTGGACATGGCAGGGGGCTGGAGGGCGTCAGGACCCGCCCACTTCCGCTTTGGGGCCCAGAAACAGTTGCCATGGCAACCCTGGGCATGGCAGGGGGCTGGAGGACGTCAGGACCCGCCCACTTCCACTTTGGGGCCCAGCAACAGTTGTTAGGGCAAGCCTGGGCATGGCAGGGGGCTGGAGGACGGTAGGACCCGCCCACTTCCGCTTTGGGGCCCAGCAACAGTTGCCAGGGCAAGCCTGGGCATGGCAGGGGGATGGAGGACGCCAGGACCCGCCCACTTCCGCTTTGGGGCCCAGCAACAGTTGCCATGGCAACCCTGGGCATGGCAGGGGGCTGGAGGACGTCAGGACCCGCCCACTTCCGCTTTGGGGCCCAGCAACAGTTGTTAGGGCAAGCCTGGGCATGGCAGGGGGCTGGAGGACTGTAGGACCCGCCCACTTCCGCTTTGGGGCCCAGCAACAGTTGCCAGGGCAAGCCTGGGCATGGCATGGGGCTGGAGGGCGCCAGGACCCGCCCACTTCCGCTTTGGGGGCCAGCAACAGTTGCCAGGGCAAGCCTGGGCATGGCAAGGGGCTGGAGGGCGCCAGGACCCGCCCAGTTCCGCTTTGGGCCCAGCAACAGTTGCCAGGGCAAGCCTGGGCATGGCAAGGGGCTGGAGGGCGATAGGACCGCCCACTTCCACTTTGGGGCCCAGCAACAGTTGCCATGACAACCGTGGGCATGGCAGGGGGCTGAAGGGCATCAGGAACCGCCCACTTCCGCTTTGGGGCCCAGCAACAGTGGCCAGGGCAAGCCTGGGCATGGCAGGGGCTGGAGGATGCCAGGACCCACCCACTTCCGCTTTGGGGCCCAGCAACATTTGCCAGGGCAACCCTGGGCATGGCAGGGGGCTGGAGGGCATCAGGACCCGCCCACTTCCGCTTTGGGGCCCAGCAACAGTTACCAGGACAAGCCTGGGCATGGCAGGGGCTGGAGGACGCCAGGACCCACCCACTTCCGCTTTGGGCCCAGCAACATTTGCCAGGGCAAGCCTGGGCATGGCCGGGGGCTGGAGGGCGTCAGGACCCGCCCACTTCCGCTTGGGGTCCAGCAACAGTTGCCATTGCAACCCTGGGCATGGCAGGGGGCTGGAGGACGTCAGGACCCGCCCACTTCCGCTTTGGGGCCCAGCAACAGTTGTTAGGGGCAAGCCTGGGCATGGCAGGGGGCTGGAGGGCGCCAGGACCCGCCCACTTCCGCTTTGGGGGCCAGTAACAGTTGCCAGGGCAACCCTGGGCATGGCAGGGGGCTTGAGGTCGCCTGGCCCCGCCCACTTCCGCTTTGGGGCCCAGCAACAGTTGCCAGGGCAAGCCTGGGCATGGCAAGGGGCTGGAGGGCGCCAGGACCCGCCCACTTCCGCTTTGGGGCCCAGCAACAGTTGCCAGGGCAAGCCTGGGCATGGCAGGGGGCTGGAGGGCATCAGGACCCGCCCACTTCCGCTTTGGGGCCCAGCAACAGTTGCCAGGGCAAGCCGGGGCATGGCAGGTGGCTGGAGGACGCCAGGACCCGCCCACTTCTGCTTTGGGGCCCAGCAAAAGTTGCCAGGGCAAGCCTGGGCATGGCAGGGGGCTGGAGGACGCCAGGACCCGCTCACTTCCGCTTTGGGGGCCAGCAACAGTTGCCAGGGCAAGCCTGGGCATGGCAAGGGGCTGGAGGGCGCCAGGACCCGCCCACTTCCGCTTTGGGGGCCCAGCAATAGTTGCCAGGGCAAGCCTGGGCATGGCAAGGGGCTGGAGGGCGCCAGGACCCGCCCACTTCCACTTTGAGGCCCAGCAACAGTTGCCATGACAACCCTGGGCATGGCAGGGGGCTGGAGGGCATCAGGACCCGCCCACTTCCGCTTTGGGGCCCAGCAACAGTTGCCAGGGCAAGCCTGGGTATGGCAGGGGGCTGGAGGATGGTAGGACCCGCCCACTTCCGCTTTGGGGCCCAGCAACAGTTGCCAGGGCAAGCCTAGTCATGGCAGGGGCTGGAGGACGGCAGGACCCCGCCCACTTCCGCTTTGGGCCCCAGCAACAGTTGCCAGGGCAAGCCTGGGCATGGCAGGGGGCTGGAGGGCGTCAGGACCCGCCCACTTCCGCTTTGGGGCCCAGCAACAGTTGCCAGGGCAAGCCTGGGCATGGCAAGGGGCTGGAGGGCGCCAGGACCCGCCCACTTCCGCTTTGGGGGCCAGCAACAGTTGCCAGGGCAACCCTGGGCATGGCAGGGGGCTTGAGGTCGCCTGGCCCCGCCTACTTCCGCTTTGGGGCCCAGCAACAGTTGCCAGGGCAAGCCTGGTCATGGCAGGGGGCTGGAGGACGCCAGGACCCGCCCACTTCCGCTTTGGGGCCCAGCAACATTTGCCAGGGCAACCTGGGCATGGCAGGGGGCTGGAGGGCACCAGGACCAGCCCACTTCCGCTTTGGGGCCCAGCAACAGTTGCCAGGGCAAAGCCTGGGCATGGCAGGGGGCTGGAGGACGCCAGGACCCACCCACTTCCGCTTTGGGGCCCAGCAACATTTGCCAGGGCAACCCTGGGCATGGCAGGGGGCTGGAGGGCGCCAGGACCCGCCCACTTCCGCTGTGGGGCCCAGCAACAGTTGCCAGGGCAAGCCTGGGCATGGCAGGGGGCTGGAGGGCGCCAGGACCCGCCCACTTCCGCTTTGGGGGCCAGCAACAGTTGCCAGGGCAAGCCTGGACATGGCAAGGGGCTGGAGGGCGCCAGGACCCGCCCACTTCCGCTTTGGGGCCCAGCAACAGTTGCCAGGGCAAGCCTGGGCATGGCAAGGGGCTGGAGGGCATCAGGACCCGCCCACTTCCGCTTTGGGGCCCAGCAACAGTTGCATGACAACCCTGGGCATGGCAGGGGCTGGAGGACGCCAGGACCCGCCCACTTCCGCTTTAGGGCCCAGCAACAGTTGCCAGGGCAAGCCTGGGCATGGCAGGGGTCTGGAGGGCGTCAGGACCCGACCACTTCCGATTTGGGGCCCAGCAACAGTTGCCAGGGCAACCCTGGGCATGGCAGGGGGGCTGGAGGACGTCAGGACCCGCCCACTTCCGCTTTGGGGCCCAGCAACAGTTGTTAGGGCAAGCCTGGGCATGGCAGGGGGCTGGAGGACGGTAGGACACGCCCACTTCCGCTTTGGGGCCCAGCAACAGTTGCCAGGGCAAGCCTGGGCATGGGCAGGGGGCTGGAGGACGGTAGGACCCGCCCACTTCCGCTTTGGGGCCCAGCAACAGTTGCCAGGGCAAGCCTGGGCATGGCAGGGGGCTGGAGGACGCCAGGACCCGCCCACTTCCGCTTTGGGGCCCAGCAACAGTTGCCAGGGCAAGCCTGGGCATGGCAGGGGGCTGGAGGGCGCCAGGACCCGCCCACTTCCGCTTTGGGGGCCAGCAACAGTTGCCAGGGCAAGCCTGGGCATGGCAGGGGGCTGGAGGTCGCCTGGCAACGCCCACTTCCGCTTTGGGGGCCAGCAACAGTTGCCAGGGCAAGCCTGGGCATGGCAAGGGGCTGGAGGGCGCCAGGACCCGCCTACTTCCGCTTTGGGGCCCAGCAACAGTTGCCAGGGCAAGCCTGGGCATGGCAGGGGGCTGGAGGGGCGTCAGGACCCGCCCACTTCCGCTTTGGGGCCCAGCAACAGTTGCCAGGGCAAGCCTGGGCATGGCAGGGGGCTGGAGGACGCCAGGACCCGCCCACTTCCGCTTTGGGGCCCAGCAACAGTTGCCAGGGCAAGCCTGGGCATGGCAGGGGGCTGGAGGGCGCCAGGACCCGCCCACTTCCGCTTTGGGGCCCAGCAACAGTTGCCAGGGCAAGCCTGGTCATGACAAGGGGCTGGAGGGCGCCAGGACCCGCCCACTTCCGCTTTGGGGCCCAGCAACATTTTGCCAGGGCAACCCTGGGCATGGCAGAGGGGCTGGAGGGCATCAGGACCCGCCCACTTCCGCTTTGGGGCCCAGCAACATTTGCCAGGGCAACCCTGGGCATGGCAGGGGGCTGGAGGGCGCCAGGACCCGCCACTTCCGCTTTGGGGCCCAGCAACAGTTACCAGGGCAAGCCTGGGCATGGCAGGGGGCTGGAGGGCGCCAGGACCCGCCCACTTCCGCTTTGGGGCCCAGCAACAGTTACCAGGGCAAGCCTGGGCATGGCAGGGGGCTGGAGGGCGCCAGGACCCGCCCACTTCCGCTTTGGGGCCCAGCAACAGTTGTTTGGGCAAGCCTGGGCATGGCAGGGGGCTGGAGGACGGTAGGACCCGCCCCACTTCCGCTTTGGGGCCCAGCAACAGTTGTTAGGGCAAGCCTGGGCATGGCAGGGGGCTGGAGGACGGTAGGACCCGCCCACTTCCGCTTTGGGGGCCCAGCAACAGTTGCCAGGGCAAGCCTGGGCATGGCAGGGGGCTGGAGGACGGTAGGACCCGCCCACTTCCGCTTTGGGGCCCAGCAACAGCAAGCCTGGGTATGGCAGGGGGCTGGAGGCGCCAGGACCCGCCCACTTCCGCTTTGGGGCCCAGCAACAGTTGCCAGGGAAACCCTGGGCATGGCAGGGGGCTGGAGGGCATCAGAACCCGCCCACTTCCGCTTTGGGGCCCAGCAACAGTTGCCAGGGCAAGCCTGGGCATGGCAGGGGGCTGGAGGGCGTCAGGACCCGCCCACTTCCGCTTTGGGGCCCAGCAACAGTTGCCATGGCAACCCTGGGCATGGCAGGGGGCTGGAGGACGGTAGGACCCGACCACTTCCGCTTTGTGGCCCAGCAACAGTTGCCAGGGCAAGCCTGGGCATGGCAGGGGGCTGGAGGGCGCCAGGACCCGCCCCACTTCCGCTTTGGGGCCCAGCAACAGTTGCCAGGGAAACCCTGGGCATGGCAGGGGGCTGGAGGGCGTCAGGACACGCCCACTTCCGCTTTGGGGCCCAGCAACAGTTGCCAGGGCAAGCCTGGGCATGGCAGGGGGCTGGAGGGCGTCAGGACCCGCCCACTTCCGCTTTGGGCCCAGCAACAGTTGCCAGGGCAAGCCTGGGCATGGCAGGGGGGCTGGAGGACGTCAGGACCCGCCCACTTCCGCTTTGGGGCCCAGCAACAGTTGTTAGGGCAAGCCTGGGCATGGCAGGGGGCTGGAGGACGGTAGGACCCGCCCACTTCCGCTTTGGGGCCCAGCAACAGTTGCCAGGGCAAGCCTGGGCATGGCAGGGGGCTGGAGGACGGTAGGACCCGCCAACTTCCGCTTTGGGGCCCAGCAACAGTTGCCAGAGCAAGCCTGGGCATGGCAGGGGGCTGGAGGACGCCAGGACCCGCCCACTTCCGCTTTGGGGCCCAGCAACAGTTGCCAGGGCAAGCCTGGGCATGGCAGGGGGCTGGAGGGCACCAGGACCCGCCCACTTCCGCTTTGGGGCCCAGCAACAGTTGCCAGGGCAAGCCTGGGCATGCAGGGGGCTGGAGGTCGCCTGGCAACGCCCACTTCCGCTTTGGGGCCAGCAACAGTTGCCAGGGCAAGCCTGGGCATGGAAAGGGGCTGGAGGGCGCCAGGACATGCCCACTTCCGCTTTGGGGCCCAGCAACAGTTGCCAGGGCAAGCCTGGGCATGGCAGGGGGCTAAAGGGCGTCAGGACCCGCCCACTTCCGCTTTGGGGCCCAGCAACAGTTGCCAGGGCAAGCCTGGGCATGGCAGGGGGCTGGAGGACGCCAGGACCCGCCCACTTCCGCTTTGGGGCCCAGCAACAGTTGCCACGGCAAGCCTGGGCATGGCAGAGGGCTGGAGGGCGCCAGGACCCGCCCACTTCCGCTTTGGGGCCCAGCAACAGTTGCCAGGGCAAGCCTGGGCATGACAAGGGGCTGGAGGGCGCCAGGACCCGCCCACTTCCGCTTTGGGGCCCAGCAACATTTGCCAGGGCAACCCTGGGCATGGCAGAGGGGCTGGAGGGCATCAGGACCCGCCCACTTCCGCTTTGGGTCCCAGCAACATTTGCCAGGGCAACCCTGGGCATGGCAGGGGGCTGGAGGGCGCCAGGACCCGCCCACTTCCGCTTTGGGGCCCAGCAACAGTTAGCAGGGCAAGCCTGGGCATGGCAGGGGGCTGGAGGGCGCCAGGACCCGCCCACTTCCGCTTTGGGGCCCAGCAACAGTTGTTAGGGCAAGCCTGGGCATGGCAGGGGGCTGGAGGACGGTAGGACCCGCCCACTTCCGCTTTGGGGCCCAGCAACAGTTGCCAGGGCAAGCCTGGGCATGGCAGGGGGCTGGAGGCCGCCAGGACCCGCCCACTTCCGCTTTGGGGCCCAGCAACAGTTGCCAGGGCAAGCCTGGGCATGGCAAGGGGCTGGAGGGCGCCAGGACCCGCCCACTTCCGCTTTGGGGGCCAGCAACAGTTGCCAGGGCAACCCTGGGCATGGCAGGGGGCTTGAGGTCGCCTGGCCCCGCCCACTTCCGCTTTGGGGGCCAGCAACAGTTGCCAGGGCAAGCCTGGGCATGGCAGGGGGCTGGAGGGCATCAGGACCCGCCCACTTCCGCTTTGGGGCCCAGCAACAGTTGCCAGGGCAAGCCTGGGCATGGCAGGGGGCTGGAGGACGCCAGGACCCACCCACTTCCGCTTTGGGGCCCAGCAACATTTGCCAGGGCAACCCTGGGCATGGCAGAGGGGCTGGAGGGCATCAGGACCCGCCCACTTCCGCTTTGGGGCCCAGCAACAGTTGCCAGGTCAAGCCTGGGCATGGCAGGGGGCTGGAGGACGCCAGGACCCACCCACTTCCGCTTTGGGGCCCAGCAACATTTGCCAGGGCAACCCTGGGCATGGCAGAGGGGCTGGAGGGCATCAGGACCCGCCCACTTCCGCTTTGGGGCCCAGCAACATTTGCCAGGGCAACCCTGGGCATGGCAGGGGGCTGGAGGGCGCCAGGACCCGCCCACTTCCGCTTTGGGGCCCAGCAACAGTTGCCAGGGCAACCCTGGGCATGGCAGGGGGCTGGAGGGCGTCAGGACCCGCCCACTTCCGCTTTGGGGCCCAGCAGCATTTGCCAGGGCAAGCCTGGGTATGGCAGGGGGCTGGAGGGCGTCAGGACCCGCCCACTTCCGCTTTGGGGCCCAGCAACAGTTGCCAGGGCAAGCCTGGGCATGGCAGGGGGCTGGAGGGCGCCAGGACCCGCCCACTTCCGCTTTGGGGCCCAGCAACAGTTGTTAGGGCAAGCCTGGGCATGGCAGGGGGCTGGAGGACGGTAGGACCCGCCCACTTCCGCTTTGGGGCCCAGCAACAGTTGCCAGGGCAAGCCTGGGCATGGCAGGGGGCTGGAGGACGGTAGGACCCGCCCACTTCCGCTTTGGGTCCCAGCAACAGTTGCCAGGGCAAGCCTGGGTATGGCAGGGGGCTGGAGGACGGTAGGACCCGCCCACTTCCGCTTTGGGGCCCAGCAACAGTTGCCAGGGCAAGCCTGGGCATGGCAGGGGGCTGGAGGACGGTAGGACCCGCCCACTTCCGCTTTGGGGCCCAGCAACAGTTGCCAGGGCAACCCTGGGCATGGCAGGGGGCTGGAGGGCATCAGGACCCGCCCACTTCCGCTTTGGGGCCCAGCAACAGTTGCCTGGGCAAGCCTGGGTATGGCAGGGGGCTGGAGGGCGTCAGGACCCGCCCACTTCCGCTTTGGTGGCCCAGCAACAGTTGCCAGGGCAAGCCTGGGCATGGCAGGGGGCTGGAGGGCGCCAGGACCCGCCCACTTCCGCTTAGGGGCCCAGCAACAGTTGCCAGGGCAAGCCTGGGCATGGCAGGGGGCTGGAGGACGCCAGGGACCCACCCACTTCCGCTTTGAGGCCCAGCAACATTTGCCAGGGCAACCTGGGCATGGGAGAGGGGCTGGAGGGCATCAGGACCCGCCCACTTCCGCTTGGGGCCCAGCAACAGTTGCCAGGTCAAGCCTGGGCATGGCAGGGGGCTGGAGGACGCCAGGACCCACCCACTTCCGCTTTGGGGCCCAGCAACATTTGCCAGGGCAACCCTGGGCATGGCAGAGGGGCTGGAGGGCATCAGGACCCACCCACTTCCGCTTTGGGGCCCAGCAACATTTGCCAGGGCAACCCTGGGCATGGCAGGGGGCTGGAGGGCGCCAGGACCCGCCCACTTCCGCTTTGGGGCCCAGCAACAGTTTGCCAGGGCAACCCTGGGCATGGCAGGGGGCTGGAGGGCGTCAGGACCCGCCCACTTCCGCTTTGGGGCCCAGCAGCATTTGCCAGGGCAAGCCTGGGTATGGCAGGGGGCTGGAGGGCGTCAGGACCCGCCACTTCCGCTTTGGGCCCAGCAACAGTTGCCAGGACAAGCCTGGGCAATGGCAAAGGGGGCTGGAGGGCGCCAGGACCCGCCCACTTCCGCTTTGGGGCCCAGCAACAGTTGTTAGGGCAAGCCTGGGCATGGCAGGGGGCTGGAGGACGGTAGGACCCGCCCACTTCCGCTTTGGGGCCCAGCAACAGTTGCCAGGGCGAGCCTGGGCATGGCAGGGGGCTGGAGGACGGAAGGACCCGCCCACTTCCGCTTTGGGTCCCAGCAACAGTTGCCAGGGCAAGCCTGGGTATGGCAGGGGGCTGGAGGACGGTAGGACCCGCCCACTTCCGCTTTGGGGCCCAGCAACAGTTGCCAGGGCAAGCCTGGGCATGGCAGGGGGCTGGAGGACGGTAGGACCCGCCCACTTCCGCTTTGGGGCCCAGCAACAGTTGCCAGGGCAACCCTGGGCATGGCAGGGGGCTGGAGGGCGTCAGGACCCGCCCACTTCCGCTTTGGGGCCCAGCAACAGTTGCCAGGGCAAGCCTGGGTATGGCAGGGGGCTGGAGGGCGTCAGGACCCGCCCACTTCCGCTTTGGTGCCCAGCAACAGTTGCCAGGGGCAAGCCTGGGCATGGCAGGGGGCTGGAGGACGGTAGGACCCGCCCCACTTCCGCTTTGGGGCCCAGCAACAGTTGCCAGGGCAACCCTGGGCATGGCAGGGGGCTGGAGGGCATCAGGACCCGCCCCACTTCCGCTTTGGGGCCCAGCAACATTTGCCAGGGCAACCCTGGGCATGGCAGGGGCTGGAGGGCGTCAGGACCCGCCCACTTCCGCTTTGGGGCCCAGCAACAGTTGCCATGGCAAACCCTGGGCATGGCAGGGGCTGGAGGACGTCAGGACCCGCCCACTTCCGCTTTGGGGCCCAGCAACAGTTGTTAGGGCAAGCCTGGGCATGGCAGAGGGCTGGAGGACGGTAGGACCCGCCCACTTCCGCTTTGGGGCCCAGAAACAGTTGCCAGGGCAAGCCTGGGCATGGCATGGGGCTGGAGGGCGCCAGGACCCGCCCACTTCCGCTTTGGGGGCCAGCAACAGTTGCCAGGGCAAGCCTGGGCATGGCAAGGGGCTGGAGGGCGCCAGGACCCGCCCAGTTCCGCTTTGGGGCCCAGCAACAGTTGCCAGGGCAAGCCTGGGCATGGCAAGGGCTGGAGGGCGATAGGACCGCCCACTTCCGCTTTGGGGCCCAGCAACAGTTGCCATGACAACCGTGGGCATGGCAGGGGGCTGGAGGGCATCAGGAACCGCCCACTTCCGCTTTGGGGCCCAGCAACAGTTGCCAGGGCAAGCCTGGGCATGGCAGGGGCTGGAGGACGCCAGGACCCACCCACTTCCGCTTTGGGGCCCAGCAACATTTGCCAGGGCAACCCTGGGCATGGCAGGGGGCTGGAGGGCATCAGGACCCGCCCACTTCCGCTTTGGGGCCCAGCAACAGTTACCAGGGCAAGCCTGGGCATGGCAGGGGGCTGGAGGACGCCAGGACCCACCCACTTCCGCTTTGGGGCCCAGCAAACATTTGCCAGGGCAAGCCTGGGCATGGCAGGGGGCTGGAGGGCGTCAGGACCCGCCCCACTTCCGCTTTGGGCCCAGCAACAGTTGCCATTGCAACCCTGGGCATGGCAGGGGGCTGGAGGACGTCAGGACCCGCCCACTTCCGCTTTGGGGCCCAGCAACAGTTGTTAGGGCAAGCCTGGGCATGGCAGGGGGCTGGAGGGGCTCCAGGACCCGCCCACTTCCGCTTTGGGCCCAGCAACAGTTGCCAGGGCAAGCCTGGGCATGGCAAGGGGCTGGAGGGGCGCCAGGACCCGCCCACTTCCGCTTTGGGGGCCAGTAACAGTTGCCAGGGCAACCCTGGGCATGGCAGGGGGCTTGAGGTCGCCTGGCCCCGCCCACTTCCGCTTTGGGCCCAGCAACAGTTGCCAGGGCTAGCCTGGGCATGGCAAGGGGCTGGAGGGCGCCAGGACCCGCCCACTTCCGCTTTGGGGCCCAGCAACAGTTGCCAGGGCAAGCCTGGGCATGGCAGGGGGCAAGAGGGCATCAGGACCCGCCACTTCCGCTTTGGGGCCCAGCAACAGTTGCCAGGGCAAGCCGGGGCATGGCAGGGGGCTGGAGGGACGCCAGGACCCGCCCACTTCCGCTTTGGGGCCCAGCAACAGTTGCCATGGCAACCCTGGGCATGGCAGGGGGCTGGAGGACGCCAGGACCCGCCCACTTCCGCTTTGGCGCCCAGCAACAGTTGCCAGGGCAAGCCTGGGCATGGCAGGGGGCTGGAGGTCGCCTGGCCCCGCCCACTTCCCGCTTTGGGGGCCAGCAACAGTTGCCAGGGCAAGCCTGGGCATGGCAAGGGGCTGGAGGGCGCCAAGACCCGCCCACTTCCGCTTTGGGGCCCAGCAACAGTTGCCAGGGCAAGCCTGGGCATGGCAGGGGGCTGGAGGACGCCAGGACCCGCCCACTTCCGCTTTGGGGCCCAGCAACAGTTGCCAGGGCAAGCCTGGGCATGACAGGGGGCTGGAGGGCGTCAGGACCCGCCCACTTCCGCTTTGGGGCCCAGCAACAGTTGCAGGGCAAGCCTGA
>NW_028142445.1:0-66215 GCF_055691185.1 Crinia signifera
TAGGTCAGGACCTGGGTAGAAGTCCCGTGTAAAGGGACACGGTGTTAGGGATTTACACCGCCGAAGATCCGGGTCTGACCCGCCGCTGACCCGGATTTTTCGGCGGTGTAAAAGGGGTATCACATGGCAGTTAGCAGGTGATTGGCTGGACGTTTATCTCCCTTTATCACCCTTGGATTTATCTCTTGTTAAGGCTTAATACATCTGCCCCTGTGTCTGAAAAATGACAGTTATGAATTGTATGTCTGGAACTTTATCACTATTCACTCTCCCCACGATTTAGTAATTAGTCCCCCATGTCATCATTTAACTACCGTATTGCAGTGGTGGTCTATGTGCAGTCCATTGTTGTAAAAAAAAAAATCAGTTCTAGAAATGCTAACTCTAAATAAGAGAGACATCATTGTGTATTATGTGAATGTGGAGGAATACATGGTGGCCTAGAGGGCAGATGTCCTTGGAGATAGAGATAATTAGCACTTACGATAGCACAGAAACAATAGAGGTATATCTGACAAGGAGAGAACAGCCTTGAGCACAGTCTACAATCTAGAGTAAGCAGAAGGCTGAGCAGACAGGTGATGTGGGA
Source organism: Crinia signifera (assembly GCF_055691185.1). NCBI lineage: Eukaryota > Metazoa > Chordata > Amphibia > Anura > Myobatrachidae > Crinia > Crinia signifera. Next base: position 590 of record NW_028142445.1, read on the forward strand.
CAGGGAATGTCAAACAACTGTTACTTAATTGGATTCCATATTTCATCAAATGCCGCTCAGTGGAAAGAGTGCAGAGTGCGTCTCTAGGGAGAAGTCACGTGACTGCAGAGTGCGTCTCTAGGGAGCAGTCACGTGACTGCAATAGAATGTACTCTACCTACAAAGGTGTATTCAGTTACGCTTAGTCGAACATGTTGACGGCGTCCAGATTGAAAGTTAGACACAAGTGTTTGACTCACAGAGACATGGTTGACCTGAGTTTTTCACTTTTTGTTTTCGACTGACTTGGTGCATACTTTACCATCCAAGTGGGCATATAGTTAGGTTATAACAGTGTGCCGCACCGCGCCGAAAGCATGGTGAGTGTAGCGAACCATGCGAGGAAACGCTGAACACTTATTTGGGGTCCATGTTGACTTATGTCAACATAGCCGCCAAAAAAAACCATGAACAACTCATGTCAGCCTTGTGGCGGTCAATCACGCTCCCTTCGCCCTAAAGCTTGCGTCTAACTTTCGTTACTGTTGATCTAGACGCTGCCGACTATCGTTAGGCATCTAACTAAATGGGTACGGCTAAGCGTTTTCTGCCATAACATGTTCGCTCGGGACACCGTTGATGCGCTATACCACACAGGAGGGAGACAATTTGTGGGTGACCCCATTTTTTCACAATTTGGGAGCTATAGAGACTTAAAATACCCTGTTCTAAAGCATGACTTATTTTCCAGTGGGGCTGTTACGTCATTGTGACACGTGGGCATAAGCTCAGTTTATCTTCTAACTCCCCAGAGCAGTGGCGGACAAGTTGACCTGTATGCAGGGGATGGGACCCGCTAGTCCTCCACAGCGAAGGAGTTAATAACGGATGCTGCTGACATCTATATTACACTATGATATATCACTTCCCATCACACAATGTACATTTCATGGACATGTTATTCTGGCTACATATGAAAGTATTATGCAATAAACTGAACACTAGAACCGCACATTGTTATTGTGTTGACCTACTTTGATCGCTGCACCTGATATGGGTGGATGAGTTGGCTGGCCCAGTCTGTACTGGACATTCCGGTTACTACGGTAACAGGTTCTAGGGCTTAGGCCTGTATTCCTGAAATGTAAATTGTAAATGACAAGGTTTCTCCTATCTCCTGGCCAACAACCATTCTGTTACAGAATCTCCCAGAATTACATTTTACATCTGTAATGGATTCATTTTACAGATGATAGATAATTAATATTTTCAGTTGACTGTATGGCTGTAGTAACTCATAGTTGCCGACTTTTTGGCTGCCCAGGCATTGCACTGCAGGGGGTGGGGCTAAAATACCGCAATCTCGTCATTTGACCCGGTGGGAGGAGGTTCGCGGGAGATGGAGGGCAATGCAGGAGGGTTGCCCCCCTTTCCGGAGGGTTTGGGATGGGGGCCCGATTTCCGGGACAGTATTCACACATTTATACACGGACCTGTGTTGCGGGACGTGTGTGAGGTTTATGGCCGTTGCGGTATGTAAATCGCAACCATGCAACGGAAGTTACAGGTGTCATTTTAAATGTGTGGAATTTGCATGGACCTCCGCATCCTGTTCTGTAGACGCTGCTGTAAGGAAGCCAGTTCTCTTCCTGCGTCTGTTGGACCTATTCTTCACTTGTCACATTAATAAAAACGAATTGTAGTCATAGAAACAATCATCTGTAAGACGAGCTGTTAAGTCATATGAAGCTTTCATGTTTGCACGCTTAACCGGAGAAGTTGAAATCCCTCAGGTTTTACTGAAAGCCCCATTCATCCCCCTTCTGCAGACCTCTGCCTGCTGACTTCTGACACATTCCTCTCGTCTCTTCACCCTTAAAGGGCCACTAAAAAAGCCAAATACAAGTTGATTAATATAAAAGGGCTTGTAATAACTTCCACACAGCCTTGCCTACTCTAGTGACGGGGGTGTGACAGGGGCTTGATGATGGGTCTCACTGCTGATTGGCCTCTTGACCTCACCCCTTGTGGTATTATGCCATCACTAGTTGCAAGCTTGTCAAAATGACGGGTGACGTCGGGATCCCGACTGTCAAAACACCGACAGCCGGGTTCCCGACGGCCACCAGCTATTTTCCCTCATGGGGGTCCACGACCCCCATAGAGGGAGAATAGAATAGGTGGCTCGCGTAGTCATATGCAGGGCAGATGTATCCTGTATTACATGTGGTTTGCAATCCTCTCCTACTGCGCATGCTTAGCGACATTAATGTTAATTCGCATACAGTAAGGGGGTTACTCTGGTTCACTCGCAATGGCACAATCTCTAATGGACAAAACCATATACACTGCAGGTGGGGCAGATGTAACATGTGCAGAGAGAGTTGGATTTGGGTGGGGTTTGTACTTCAAACTGATATCTATATTGCAGTGTAAAAATAAAGCAGCCAGTATTTACCCTGCACAGAAACAATAGAACACCCAAATCTAACTCTCTCTGCACATGTTACATCGGGTGTGGATCGTATTGTCGACCCGACAGGTCGACAGTCATTACAGGCAGCAAGGTCAACAGGGTTTTAGGTCGACATCGGTTTAGGTTGGCATGGCTTATGTTGCGACGGTGACATGGGTTTTTTCACTATTGGACACACATGGACACAGCTGGAAGTCCTCGCTTCGCTCGCGAGGCTTCGGGCAGTATTTTATTCTGCCACGCACCCTAGTGGATGGATGAAATACCCCCTGTCGGCTCAAAAAACAGTGAAAAAACCCATGTTGACCTGTCGACCTAATGCATTTGTCAACCTTGTCCCATGTCGACCTAGACACTTGTCGACCTAGAACCCTGTTGACCTAAGTCGGGTTGACAATACGACCGTATCCCGTTACATCAGACCCACCTGCAGTGCACATGGTTTTGTCTATTAGAGAGTGATTGTGCCTTTTGTGAGTGAACTAGAATAACCCCCAAAATATGATTGCCGGGACACCTCTTCCGAATCTAGATGCAAGTTACAGAAAGGATCATCCCTCAGGTGATTTTTTTCTGAAAAGATATCCATAAGCTTCAGTAGCCCATGCCATCGAATAATGCCATATTTTTGCATTTACAGTACTGTAGGTCTTCCTGCCCTTAGTAACTCCCTGCATCTAGTTCTGCACACACGTGTCTACTAGGCTGCTTAGTGCATAGGAGAAGCCACATTTTCTCTTTACAATGTAAATGTTTGGAATGATTTAATGTTGTTCACAGGGCCGGTGCTAGGGTGTTCGGCGCCCTCCTGCAAACTATAAATTTGCGCCCTCCCATACTTTAGAAAGAGACAGCAAATAACAAATGTGGACGCTGAAAAAAAAGCTATATAATACCTGTAGTGCCACATCATGTGCCCAGTAGCATCAGTGTAGCAACTATACATTTTGGTGCCCTGTGCCAGAAAAGGAATTAGGTCCCTGTACCTCCTGCCACCCATACATACACACACTGAATACAGGGAGAGTGTGCACTGTGCCACTTCTGCACATTGTTCCAGCTAGAGCACTGCACTAGGTAGAGACTTTTAGACACGCTGTACCAGGTAGAGCCCTTAGACACCCTGCGCTTGATAGAACTTCTATAGAAGAAGCACCAGCACTAAGCACACCATAATGCCCATTACACTTTATGCCGCACATCTTAATGCCCATGACACATTATGTCTCACACCGTAATGCCCTTTACATATTCTAACACACACCATAATGGCTATTACACATAATGCCGCACACACTGTAATGCCTATTAGACATGCCACACACCGTTATGCCCATTACATATTATGCCACATAAGTTCAGCTTACCTACACGCTCATTGCCAGGAGTTACATGCTCATTGCCAGGGATTACTTGCTCCTTTCCAGGGGCTTTATGATTGCTACATGCTAGTTGCTTTGGTGGTTTACATGCTTGTTGCCAGGGGAGTTACATTCCTGGGGATGCAGGCGCACAGCATGCCAGCACTCCTGGAATCAGCACTTCCTGGTAGCGCTAGGCTCCCTGACAGATGTGCAGGAGGCACTCAAGCGCCTCAATCCTCTATTGTGGCAGACATTTATAGGGGCACTGGTTCTCTGTCTGTACATGGGCACATATATAGGGCATGGAGTACCTGATACAGGGGAGTGGGAAGTAGAGGAAGGAGAAAGGACTGAGGCACCTGCCATACAGTAGCAGGGGTAAACGCAGGATTTTCGGAGGGGGAGGGGGGTTCCCATAATAAACACATACATACACATAGGACATAGACGCACATACCATGCATACACACAGGGTATGCACTCAAACAAAATACGTACACATAGGGCATACAGGCACACATACCATATATACCCCCACAGGGCATGCACACCCAATACATACAGGTTATACAAGCACACGTACCATACATACACATAGGGCATTCATGCACACGTACCATACACACACATAGGGCATGCATGCACACGTACCATACATACACACACACACACACACGGCATGCACTCATACTGTACATACACACTAGGTATACAAGCACACGCACCATACATACTCACTGGGCATAAAAGTACCATACATACACACCTACCATAAATACAGACACACAGGGTGCACATGTACCACACACACACAGTATATGTATAAAAATACACAAGCTATAGACATACACAGCAAACTGTATATATACACAGTACAGGCATACTTGTTATTAGAACAAATAAACCACACAAGCAAACATAGAAAATGCCCTGCAGCTGCAAAGATATCATAATGCTCCCTGGGCCAGTATACAGTTATTTAAGGTGCCCCCCACCCACATCAAGGGTCACACACACCTGATAGTCAACATCAACCAGTGGCCAGCATCAGCTTACATCTGAAAGCCCCATGTGGTCACTGTCTCACGGAGTAGAAGGAACTGCAGAAGAGCAGAGGACTCGGAGCTTTGTGTGCACTGCAGCGCCACCTACATGCAGCTCTACACAGCCTCCCTGCTCTCCTTTCAGCTCCGCTCAGCTGGCTCGATTGATTGCCGGGCGGGCAAGGGGTGAGTGTGGCGAGGAGAGAGGAGTCGGAGGACGGAGGGAGCCGCACTGCTTATCTATACCCGCTCCAGCCGCCGGCACCGCAGGTTCCCTAATGGATTGTCAGGTCAGGCTAGGCGCAGCGTCAGCAGCCGGATAGCAAAGGCAAGGAGAGCGCCTCTGCACGCTGGCGCCTCCCTGCTTTGCATCCGCTGCTGAGCGGGTAGCGCCGGCCCTGGTTGTTCATCAAAAGAATGTGAAATTCCTCTAAATGAGACTGGAAAACCCCAGCTGTGTCACGCTATTTATCCCCACTGCTGCCAATTGTCATTTACTGTATCTTGTGATGTTGTCGGGAATTTCCATCCTCTTTTGCATACAACTTTTCTATACAAAGTATGCTATCTTCCGTTGTCACTTTCAGGGGTGAATTTATGAAGCTTGGAGAAGTGTTATCTATCCCCATAAAGAACGTTATGAGCAAGGTGAAAATGGTTCAGCCAATCAGCTACAATATGTAAATTGACAAGTAAGAGCTGATTGGCTGAACCATTATCACCTTGCTCATAACATTCTTTATGGGGATAGATAACACTTCTCCAAGCTTCATAAATTCACCCCTCAGAAACAGATAAAGATTATTTAAAAATTAGTTTTATAAGCTTTAAAAAAATGGTTCACCTATAATTGCATTTCTATCAATTTAAAGGGCCAGATGTGTCAAGCTTCAAAAAGTGATAAAATGGAGAGTAATAAACAACCAGCCAATCAGCTGCTACCTGTCATGTCACAGGGTGGGTTTGAAAAATGACAGCTAGGGGCTGGTTGTTTATCACTCTCCATTTTATAACTTTTAACGCTTGATACATCTGCCCCATAGATTTGAAATACTCTTAGCTATTAAGCCAGTCAGCAATCTAATGGAATCATCACTCCTTCGTCCAATATTTTTAAATGATACCATGTAGTTGACTGTTCTGACACTCCAATACAGGGTCTGATTTGTTGTGAACGGGTTAAATATGGGAGCCATATAGAAATTCTACCTATCTGTCTAAAGACCTCTCTGTTCGATCCATATAAATCTGTTGAGATAGACGTGGACAAGGGGATGACAAACTTGGGGCATCCACAGAGACCCATTGGTAAAGAATGACCTTTTTTCAACAGCCGCTACTGTAGCCAGAAGGAATGGGATACGGTCATTAGGTCTACACCAACTAGGTCGACACCACTAGGTTGACATGGGCTAGGTCGACAGTCAAAAGGTCAACATGGGGTTTTTCACTGTTTTTTGTTCCGACAGGCGGTACTCTTTCATGCCCTACCATCCACTAGGGCGTGGTGGGAGAATAAAATAGTGTGCCGAGCGTAGCGAGGCACCGTGCCCGACGCATAGCGAGCGAAGCAAGCACTTGAAACTGTCGACACTCGGGTAAAAAAAACAACAACGCCATGTCGACCTTTTGACTAGCGACCTAATGTCCTGTCGACCTAGACCCATGTCGGCCTTGCTGCCTGTCGACCCTATGCTTGTCGACCTAGTTGGTGTAGACCTAACAACCCACACCCGAAGGAATTTAGGTGGTGGGTAATAAATGTTCCATAGTGCCCATGCATTTGTTTATTTAATTGTAATTCTCAACTTCTGTATGTTATTCTGTGGCTTTCACCAAAATAATTATACTTTGGTGCATCACCACACCACACCACACCAATCAAAACGTTCAAATCATCCAGTGTGTATGCACTATGCGACTGCTGATTCACACTCCTGCCAGTTGTTGCTCGCTACTTCTGTCTTAGTGTGTAACCAGCTTTAGATAAGAATGGTAACAATTAATAATGCATTTTAGGCATAGAAACCAATGGAGAAGTTCAGCTAACTGCAGCTGCCAATATATTAAATCTAGAAATACCTGAAAATTCCATACCTCCATTAACTTTCCCAAATCTGTCTTACATTGAGGGCCTTATTCTAGTTCACTCTTTCTGACAAAATCCTTCTTAGATGGACAAAACCATTTGCACTGCAGGTGGGGCAGATGTAACTTGTGCAGAGAGAATTAGATTTGGGTGGGGTTTTACTTCAAAGTGAGATCTATATTGCAGTGTAAAAATAAAGCAGCCAGTATTTACCCTGCACAGAAACAAAATAACTCACCCAAATCTAATTCTCTCTGCACATTTTACATCTGCCCCACCTGCAGTGCACATGGTTTTGTCCATCTAAGAAGGATTTTGTCAGAGTGAACTAGAATAAGGCCCTGAGTGTGTTTATAAGTATGAGCTATAGAAAGGCTGCATATTGCTGTACCCAACGCACAGGTCCTGTCTGTCTCCATCAATGCTGAAACCATTTAAATAACATAACTTACAACCTGACAGATAAGTGTATAAATATATTTGGGCATTTACTATGAAGTTGCGAATACTTAAAAGATAAAAGGCCACATAAAAAAACACTGTCTGTGACATGACAGGTAGGAGATGATTGGCTGGCTGTTTATCACTCTCCATTTTAATTGATAGATATATTGTACAACTTGAAGAACCCAACTATCTTAGAGGAGTGTCCATCTTGAAAATCTAGGTTGTCTAGGTTGTGGTAGAAAAATATATTTTATGGCTAGATTTCATAGTGCCGAGTTTGCTGGAGGTGTGGAATGCCGGCCGGCCGACCATACTGAGGCATTTATTATTTAAAGTGGTAATTCTTTAAAAGGCATGTGTTTAAAAAAATAAATAAATTCAAGCTCAGCCGGCATCCTGCACTTTAGCGTAAATAAAGCACTCTCCAAGCATTCTATGAAGGGTTTGGGGGGGAAGGGGGGGGGGGGGGGGGGCATTTCTGGGCCATTTTTTTTTTTCCATGCTGAACTTTGAAAAACTTTGGATCCCGGGGTTGGCCTCCTGACGGCAGAGTGGGCGTGCGGTGGTGTGAGGGCCAAAATCGCAGGGACTGGGGTGTGCGGGGACTGGCAGTGGGGACAGGCCAACACAGATAAGAGGATGGGCAAATGCGTGGCTGCGGCGAATGACTTCGAACATCACTCCACACATCATGCTTTCCAGGCAAGCGGCTAAGCAGAGCGCTGCTGGTGCTCAACGCTGCTCGGCAAAAGGTGATGAAATGCACATTTCAATCCTGAAAAACTGGGGTTGGCTGTTCCAATCCTGGGATTGAAATCATGGCCAAAAATGCCCGAAATCCTGGGATCCCGGCGATCCCGATATTGGTATCCCTGTACCCAGGTAGCTCTAAGAAATCTGTTTTCATGTAGCTGTAGGGAATGACTCCCTGGACAAGTATGAAGGAGATGATTAACATCAGGAATTAACAGAGAAACTGTATTACGTGCAAATATGTATTTTGGTACTTCTTTACTTTCATGGCGCCACTAGATCAGAAATCGCGGGCATTGAATGCACTTAAAAACAGCCGCGACGCGATGCCCGCGATTTCCCATAGAGATCAATGTTAAATTTCTCAATGGACCCGATTTTACTGTTAAATGCCTCAATTGACACGATTTTTCCATAGGAAACAATGTTAAATGGCCCACAGAGGCCAAATAGTCACCGTAAAGTGTGAAATGGCCCCCACATTTTTTAACGCCACCCCACGATCAACGCGAACCCGAAGCGTGGCGAGCGGCGGCGGTACGCGTCCTACGACCTTTTCATACCCCCACTATCCACGTCGGCGTGGAGTTGAGAATAGAATAGTGTGGCGAGCGCAGCGAGCCACCGAGCCCGAAGCGTGGCGAGCGGACGAGGATACCTGTGAAGCCCGCGAAAGGACGCGTTTACCTGTGAAGGTATCCGCGTCCCCTCGCGGGGCTCGCTGCGCTCGCCACGCTTCGGGCTCGGTGGATAGTGGGGGTATGAAAAGGTCGTAGGACGCGTACCGCCGCCCCTCGCGGGCTCGCTGCGCTCGCCACGCTTCGGGTTCGCGTTGATCGTGGGGTGGCGTTAACAATTGTGGGGGCCATTTCACACTTCAGGGTGGCTAATTGGCCTCTGTGGGCCATTTAACATTGTTTCCTATGGAAAAATCGTGTCAATTGAGGCATTTAACAGTAAAATCGGGTCCATTGAGAAATTTAACATTGATCTCTATGGGAAATCGCGGGCATCGCGTCGGTCGCGTCGCGGCCGTTTTTAAGTGCATTCAATGCCCGCGATGACCGCGATTTCTAGTGGCGCCGTGAAAGTACAGAAGTACCTGTATTTTTATATAAGAGGAAGCATTTGAAGTGCATACAGAATCTTAAGGCCCGTACACACTGGGCGACTTTGAGCTGAAAGTCGCTCAAAACAGGAGGATTGAGTGGCTTTCAGCTCAAAGCCGCCCAGTGTGTATGCCCTGGCGGTGAGCGGTGAACGCTGCTGCGCGCTCCGGCAACATCGCCAGGAAAGCCGTTCATCTGCTGGTTATACCAGCAGATGAGCGGCTTTCAGATCGGCTTTCTTGAGAATCTCTGTGTTGTACCATGGCTCACACTCATACTATGGCCTCCCCATATATATCACCAAGACCTGTCATTCACATTTCAGTAAGGATCGGTCTGGCATCAAATCTAATCAAGTCAGATTTACTGCCAAATTAGATCAGGATTCTTCAGTTTGAAGATGAATGTGGTGCTACAGGAGAGGGACAGGTAAGAATGTGGTGCTACAGGAAAAGGAGAGGGGATAATGTGATGCTACAGGAAAATGAGAGGGGATAATGTGATGCTAGAGGTAGGTCATGGGGAGAATGTGGTGCTATCGTGGGGGGCTACAGGGGGGAGTTTGGATAATGTGGTGTTATGGTGGAGGGGAGAGTGTGGTGCTACAGGTAGGTTATGCGGGGAATGTGGTGCTACAGGGGTAGAGGAGAGAATAATGTGGTGCTATTGTGTGTGTGTGTGTGTGTGGTGGGGGACTGGTGCTACAGAGGGGAGGCGGGATAATGTGGTGTTATGGTGGACGGGAGAATATGGTGCTACAGGTTGCTCATGGGCATAATGTGGTGCTATTGTGTGTGTGTGAGTGGGGGGGGGGGGGGGGTAGTGTTACAGAGGGGAGATTGGATAATGTGGTGTTATGGTGGAGGGGGGAATGTGGTGCTACAGGTGGAGAGGAGGGATGTGGCTCTACAGAGGGAAGCTGGGATAATGTGGTATTAATGTGGAGGGGGGAATGTGGTGCTACAGGTACAGTAGGTTATGGGGAGAATGTGGGTCAATGGCGGGGAAGTATGTGATGCTACAGGTAGTATAGAGGAGAATGTGGTGCTATGGCTGGGGGAATGTGGTGCTGTGGCAGGGAGGGTAAAGTGTGTGGAGCTACAAGTTAGCGTGGCAGTGGCAAGTGCAGATTGCCATACCTACTGGGGATTTCTCCACCTTGGTCAGGAGCTTGTGAACAAAAATCTGCAGTAAGTGCCGTGGTGTAATTGAATCTAGCCCTTAGTACACCCAGTAAATATGTATGATCATGTGTGTTAGATTTACCCTATGTTATCTTATCACGGAATTCAGAATATTTTCCACTGAGCCAAGAACAACTGTGCTGGATAATTACTACAGGAGGCAGGGCATAAAGTGGTCAGGCAGAGGTGGGGGAACTCCTTTCTTGATGCCACCTAATTACACCCCCTCCCCCCATTAGGCAGAGATGGGGCTAGTGGTAGGGATCCCCCTGCAAACTAGAATGATTTTCTCTGGTAATTACTGTGCAGGGCCAATGTGCAGGTAAAATGTTCCATTCCACCCTTTTCCCGCTCACTTTAACCCCTGAACATAGGTGATCAAGAATAAACTTCCTTTTTTTTTTTTTTTTTTTTTTCAGGAAAATTGTTTTCAGAAAAAATAAATAAAATATTTCAGTCAATGGAATTTGCCTCTTGCATATATCTGGTGAATTTAATAATACAGGTAGAGTCTCCCTTATCCGGAGAAATATTAAAACCATTTTTAAAAAAATATATATTTCGGATTTTTTTTTCTCCCCCCTGCCCCTTTGTTCATACTTACCAAGTCCCCCGATGTCCATGGTGGCCTTTAGGATCTTCTTCAGCGGTCCCAGGAGTGCATTGCACAGGTGCGCTGGTGACAGCATCAGCGCGACTGCAAACTCACGCAATGCATCCCTGGGGCCGCTAAAGAAGATCCTGAAGGACGCCATGGGACCATCGGGGAGACCAGGTAAGTATTAAGAAAAAAAAAATCCCTTATCCGAAATGCTCATGACCCGAGCATTTTCGGATAAGGGATACTCAACCTGTAATAATAATAGCATCTCTTCTGGATCCAGTGATTAATCCCTCTGATGACGCACATGGTATTCATACTATGAAAAGATTCAAGGTTTTTTATTTATTTTTTTAAATCAAAACCAGCTTCTGCCCTTGATACACTATACTGACAAGGAATCGCCACCCACAGGTTTCATCTGTTTTCTTTAATAAGTCTGCTGTAAACATCTGAAGTACCTTCATGAATTGTATCAATACGTATGTAACTCCTAATAATACAAGTACACAATTTTAAGTGGTATTGTGAAATATCAATGTTCGTAAATTTATGTGGCCTTGTGTACTAAGTTCACTACCGCTGACAATGAGCGACATGATTGGTCAACAACGTTTAATGTATCCTCCAGTTATAGATTATCATGCTGTACAGATATCACCCTGTGCTAACACTGGGTCTGATGGCAAGTCACTGGACTTGGGCCGCAAATAGCAGGGATAAAATGCGTGACACAAAAAAGGGGCCACAGCCTAGGTGCCAGGTTACATTAGGGAGAGATTACATACTGGGGTGCTGGACAGTTTCCATACAGTCGGTATCCCGACAGTCATTACCCCGACGTTGGGATCCCGACTGTCAAAACCCAGACACTTGGGGTCCCAACGGCCACCAGCTATTCTCCCTCGTGGTGGTCCACGACCCCCATAGAGGGAGAATAGAATAGGTGGCGAGCCACCGTGCCCGCAGTGTGGTGAGCGCAGCAAGCAAGGGGCTTTTTTTGCGATCGCCCCGTTGCTAACCCACTTTCCACCACCACAAACCAGGATCGCAGTCCGGACCAGTCTAACAGGATCCAGCTTTGCTCAATGACCCCGCTCTCCATCTCGGGGGCACTCAACACCTTTCAAATCAACATCCATCAGGTACCACTCCTTTTGGCCACTTGGGACCTATTCAGCAAAGTTTTCTTCCATCTGTATCCTGTGGACTGGTAATTTGAGCCAAGATTTGGGCTGACCACTTGGACTTATGGACTATACCAGTGGTAGCCAACCCTAGCCCTCGAGAGCTACCAACAGTTCACACGTTCCAGACAACCTAGCTGCTGCACAGCTGCACTCATTAATCACTGACACATTTTAAAAGATCCACAGGTGGAGCTAATTAACTCACTTGTGATTCTGTGAGGAGGCTACCCCAGGACTATACCATCACTGCATTTGCTTAACCAGCCAGGAGTGGTAACTATTGCTATAACTGCATGTACTGTTGGGCGTACTAGGAATGGACTCTCCTTACATTGCTGCTAGTGTGGAAGTGGGGTTTTCCTGTTGTTATACCATGTTTTTAACATGTTTTATTTGTATTATTTCAAGTATTAAATTTATTGGAAAGATCATCCAATTTTTTTATTTAAAGATACAGCGCTGCTATTCCCTTTTTCTTTGCACAGCACCTTACAGGAGTAACTGACCTGTTTTTAGCAGCTGCTGAGAGACCACTCATTTCAAGTGCCCCTTTAGTTCCAAACCTACTCCAAGGTTAGGTTCTAGACAATCCTCTTCTTTTTGGTCATCGAGTTTATCCTCAAACTGATCTACTGTGGTATAAATGACCTGAATGAGGTTACCGTCTAATCATTATAAACCAGGGTCTCCGATGACTCAAAGTGGCTGTCCAATCTGAGTGCACATTATAATTAATGATTATACCCCTGGATACTATGAATCTAGATGCCCGTTAAATTTCCACTGTACCTACTACGCTGTAAATTATGAGGAAACTGCTGTTTCAGAAAGATTAACTGGGGCCTTATAAATTTGTAAATTGGCCTCATAAGCTCCAAAAAAGTCAATTTAATATTTCAAGAGGTGACATTTTTCTTACAAGTTTAGCACTAGACAATCATAAAATGTTCCTAAAATTCTGCTTTCAGTGTGTACAAGTGGCAAGTAGACTATAACCTCTTCTGTGCTACCACGATAGAATGAACTGTTTAATTACCGTATTTTCCGGCGTATAAGACGACTTTTTTCCCCTGAAAAACATGCCTCCAAGTGGGGGGGTCGTCTTATACGCCGGGTACACTTCAGTTGGGATCAGGCCAGGCTGTGCAGGGTTAATGGAGGGGAGCCGCTGCAGCATTCCTGAGTGACAGGAAGAAGAGGAAGCCACAGGATTGGCTGGCGCCGGGAGGAAGATGCGGGCAGTGGAAGAGAGGAGGAAGGAGCGTGCACCGTGCAGGGAACTCACGTGTAGCCAGAGAGAGGGTGCCGCACCAGTGCCGTGATGACCGTTTCCCACACCGACGCAGCACAGCCGCTGAAAAGGGAGGCCACACAGTGTAGCCGAGGCCAGAGCAGACAGAGGCGCCGGGGACAGCAGCACAAGGGACCCGCCACCCGCCGCAGCACACATGGAGACCGGAGCCATGGCACTCAGGGGGAGAGGCTCCCCACAGGTACAGCTCCCACCCACTCGACCACGCACCACAGCAAAGGGGGATCAGGGACAGGCACTCCAGTTAACAGCAGCAGATTATACCGGTAGTCGGGGAACCCCTCCAGCCTAACCCTCTGCCTCCAGTTCTAGCACCCCTGCCTGAGGGACACTAGGTCCTCCGAACGCCCCCTGTGATTGACAGCCCAGCAGTATTCCCTCCAGGATACACAGACTGGCTACTTGCTATATCCCATCCAGTATCGCACGGTACGTTTTATTTGGTGTGTGGAAGAGGGGGTAGTCTTATAGGGCGAGTATATAACAAACTCTACATTTTGAGTGGAAATCTTGGGGGGTCGTCTTATACGCCCAGTCGTCTTATACGCCGGCAAATACGGTACACAGAGGAGGTAAATTCTGTTTCAGTTAGCACATGTACAAAGCTGTTGCATCGACAAATGAGAATTATAGAAAACACTAGTCCCATGTATCATAATCCAAGTACAGTACCTCCAAGAATGAGATCACGGGTTTTCCTACATGAGGGACATGATCTGGGTCTCTTCCATGGGTACTTTAGGGTGAAAGTGCTTAAAGTATGTGTTTTAGCTGCTCTAACAGACTTATGCTGAGCATACACTTGTGCAACTTCCACCTTCATAGAGGTTGCACGCATCCTTCCAAGTTGAACCGCCTGGATGGCGGCATAGCATGCGATAAATCGATCCGATAGATCACTCCTGCTGGCGGTGCAACTCACACGCTCCAATGCAATGTGCACGGGACCGCGCATCATGTCAGACCTGCACTTTTTATGCGATTGATTGCCGCAATCTTCTCATAAAAATGACCAAATCATATGTGTGTATCGCCCTAGTGTCTAGGCACCTTTTTAGATGTCTGATACTACCATGGCAATGGTTCTGTTTTATTATTTAAGTAAAAATAAAGTTTCTAAATATGGAACTGAACACACACAAACTGTTTTATACCTACAGCTGAAGCTACGCTCATCATTGCCGCAATGCAGCCGATAGTACCTGTTTGGAGCACAAAGGTTGTGTGCGTTTCACCGTGTGTGTTGTACCTGCGACACAGCAGAGGATCAATGCGGCTGGCTACATCTGAATGTATTTCATTAGGAGAAAATAGCACACAATACTGCAAACAATCAAAACTCACAATCAAATAAGAGAAACTTTAGTTGGATCAGTTTTTTTAACCCTTTTAGGTTCAACGTTTAGTCCGGTTCAACAGCCCTAGCGCCAGTAGCAGATCCAATGGTGAGCCACTTTAAAATAAGAACATTAACCTCATTTAACATTCAATGTAGACCATTTTTGAATAAAAAAAAATAAAATAAAAAAAATACCATTAATTTAAACCAGACTTTTTAAATTGCAAAAAAATAAAATTTGGGCTGCAAAGGGTTAAATAGCTGTATTCTTTCTAAATGTTTGCTTTTTTTTTTTTTTTTCATTATATTAATCCTAAAAATTAAAAATACAATAAATTTGCCTATAGGATCCAGGACCTCAAACGGCTCACGTTTTCCAGCTCACCTAGCAGGTGCACAGGTGAAGTCATTGCACACTGACCCAAATTAAAATATCCACAAATGGACTTGTGATTCTTTGAGAACCTATTTATTTATTTAACAGTTTCTTATATAGCGCACACATATTCCGCAGCGCTTTACAGAGAATATTTGAACATTCATCAGTCCCTGGCCAGTGGAGCTTACAATCTATATTCCCACCACATGTACAGGCAGACAGACATTCTAGAGTAAATTTTGTTGGAAGCCAATTAACCTACCAGTATATTTTTGGATTGTGGGAGGAAACCCGGAGTAAACCCACGCAAGCATGGGGACAATATACTGTACAAACTCTGCACAGTTAGGTCTCCAACCTATGGTAGGGATCGAACCCATGACCCCAGCACTGTGAGGCAGTAATGCTAACCATTACACCGTCCGTGCTGCCCTAACCTATGACTTACATTAAATATGTTTCAGTGCCAAAAGCCTTTCCCTCTTTGAAAAAAAAGACCAAAAATAAAATTCCCCTTTTAGAGAATAAGTTATTCCTGGACAAATAAACGTTTCTGGTTTCCGGAGTATTAAATCTGTCACAAAACCAAGGAAATGAACAAGTGCATATAACTACCAGAATCATTGGCCAGTAATACTATTCCATTATCTTTTGTAAATGTTTTTCTTGGTACTGACCGTTTCTGTGCTATATTTGACCTCTGCTTTGCTGAACAAACTGCGTCAGTTTCCACTCATTATTTTAAATGAAAAAAATATAGAAAATATTATGTAATAGCTGTGTAATTTCTTATGTAATTTTTTTTATGTTTTACTGCACATGGCAAGTGGCAAACACTTTTTATAAATACTCAGTGGTTACAGGGTGTGTAGGGAATTAAAAAAAAAAAACACATGGGTTTTTACTACCTATTATTTTGTTACCTAGGAAAACATTAATGTATCTATCAGTGTTGCTATACATTACATAATTTTCCATTCTGAATATGTAGCTCAGTCTAGTACAGCTGCGTTGGGTGTTTTTAGTTTTGTTTCTTGGCCCAGAGCTCTATTAAACAGTGGGTACTTATGTATTATCTGGACTCCCATGCTAAATGCACCCCATTTTTTCATACCCCTACTATCCAACTACGCATGGAGTTGATTTTATATAGTGTGGCGAGCGCAGCGAGCCACCGTGCCCGAAGCGTGGCGAGGGGACACGGTCTCATAAGAAAACCGGGAGTCCAGATATTACACAAGTACCAAACAGTGTTTGAATTTACTATAGTGCATTATCTACTGTAGTTAAATCTGAACATTTTAAATGGCAGACTTGTCTGTTATAACATTTTGTGGCAAAGGTAGCATTGTTCCACATGATGGTAATGTGGAACAGGATTAAGCTTTAGAGCAGCAGCAGTAGTAGTAGGACTGATGTATCCAGTCCGGGTTTTCCGAAGATCTATTGTGAATCACTGTCTGCCAATTAACAACACCTGTGGCTTCCTGTTAAATGTTTGTTCTGAACAATGGGTCAGTGTTTCCAATGTCTTTTAGTGGCTGGGCAATAGGCTGGGGGAGTGTGGTAATTACGGTAGGGATCTGTACCCGCATTGTGAAGCTGATGTGTTGCCTGCTGGAAAACCTGCCATGCTGTAACTTGAGACTTATCAAGCTGTTAACCTGGTGTACAGTGGCTACAAATAAAGAACCAGACTTTATTTTATCCAGTGTATGTGATTCCTTGTCACAGTATTTGTGCAGATCCTTGAATACTCACCAAGATTAGCCATTTCACCAAAAATTTGATTGCTCCCATGTTCCTACCATTGTATTAACCGGTGTTGAATTTATTGAAGTTAAAGTAAAATA
This sequence comes from Crinia signifera, assembly GCF_055691185.1. Taxonomy (NCBI): domain Eukaryota; kingdom Metazoa; phylum Chordata; class Amphibia; order Anura; family Myobatrachidae; genus Crinia; species Crinia signifera. The sequence continues at coordinate 17,708 of NW_028142445.1, forward strand.
ACTCTGGGTATATAGAAAGATGATAAAGAAACATTTATTTCCCGATCTTCTTGAGGATTCCATGATTAGAATGACGTGTAGGGTCTTAGTAGGATTTTTTTTTTAACAAATCTACTATACTAGGTGGCCCGTGCGCAATTTTAACATGCATATAAAATACTATAAATTTTATGGCGAAGGTGGTGTTTTGTTGTAGGATGAAAGAAGAACTGATTCATTTGTAGCTATTTCGAATTGCCGAGCAAAACTGAACCATATTGACGCATCCAACGAAAGAACTCAAAGGCCAAAAGTCAATACTTAACCTGGATTTTCAAACAATTAGCTGTGTTTGGAAAATCTCTATAGGAGATAGCAAACCTTCTAAAGCCATCAAGTGGAGAAGTTACCCCTAACAACCAATCAGATACTACCTATGATTTATCAAATACATTCTATTAAATAATAGCTACGGATTTAGACACGCCTCATCTGTAGAGGTCAGTTGGTTGCTGTTAGCAACTTTTCCACCAATCCAGTTTAGAAGGCTTGATCAACCTGTTTTTGGTCAACCCCAGGGGCCAATTAACTGCACCTTTTTTATAGAAACCAGTTATACCCCTTATTACACCAAAATCCCATATCCGACCTGGTATTTGGAACAGGGTTCCAAGCCAGGTCAGATCTGGGATTTGCTACGTTTATACTGTGGTGCCGACCCGCAGTGTAAACGGGGGCGGTGCTTGGAGATGGCATCATCATTAGAGATGACATCTCCAAGCACCGGGGCTGCCGATCGCCGTGCCGGACTGCCGCACTGGGGGCAAGCCCAGCACCAAGGTAAGCTGCTGGGCTGCCCTCAGCCTCCACGTATGCACCCATCCTCGAGGTGAGTGGATGCCGCACATAGGTTATTGTTGTGTCCTTCCTGGTCAAAGGAACCTAGAACGTCATTGCTCTTTCATTTATGACAGTAAGCCATTCATTCTATTCCTGTCTTCTATAGACTTTTCTTATACTCTTCCTTCGGTCCTGGATCAGTATCTGCAGAGTTTCACTGCCTATTGATACTTAAATGGCAAATATTTGTAAAGTTTTTATTTTTATACTTGTTTATAAAACTTTTGTTTTCTAAAATACAATATTTAATTGTAAATTTATTTAACTTTTTTTTAACAACCATTGCCATTTTTTTAATTTATTTTTTTGCCACATGCGAAAACGACAATGATTAGCAATCAGTACTTAATCCCGATCTTTTTAACCATTTTTTAATACATTTTTTTTTCCAAAAAAGAAATTTGGCACAGATTGAATATCCCCTTTAGTGTTCTTTTCTGTTCCACAAGTAGGACATACTGCAGAGTACAAATGCATTTATTGAGAATTAAAATGTACTGTACATTTTAAGGAGGTATTTATTTAAGATAGGAATTTCCATTTTCTTGCTAGTGTTCTATTGCTTTTTACTCCTTACATTACTGACACAATACTGATGAATAACTGAAAAGGGATACAAAGAAAATAATAAAATGGAGTGCAGGTTATAAAAAAAAAAAAAAATGAGGGTGGGGGGATTATTGGGGCAGCATGGATGGTGTAATGGTTAGCATTACTGCCTCACAGCACTGAGGTAAGTACCAACTTTGCGAAAATGGACTTACTGCAGTATCTGCCCAGATACATTGTTTGAAAAGCGTTCGCTTAATGGTTACTTTTTATTTACATTGTGCTACAATGGATCGCCATACACAGGGGACAGTACACACAACCAAATAGCAAATGTTACAAAACCAATTCCCTGATTTTACATCTATACATAACTATTATGTAATTTGATACAATTGTAAAAAATAAAATGGGAGAGGGCCCTGCTCACTAGAGCTTACTACGTGGATGTGGATGGACACAAAAAGGGAAGAGGGCGCGTGATGCTGTGTATTTACAACACTTTTTTTATGAACACTGTATGCAAGACGTTATAAGCAGCTTTGTCAAGTTTTCAGAGGGATACGGTCGTATGGTCGACACCATTGGGTCGTCATATAGCAAGGTCGACATGACATTAGGTCGACATGGGTTAGGTTGACAATCAAAAGGTCAACATGGGATTTGTATTTCATGCCCTACCATCCACTAGGGTGTGGTGGGAGAATAAAAGAGTGTAAAAAAACAGTGAAAAACCCATGTCGACCTTTTGACTGTCGACCTTATGTTATGTCAACCTAGACTCATATCGACCTTTTGCCATGTCGACCCCTGTCAACCTTGTTGTATGTTGACCCGATGGTGTCGACTTAATGACTGTCGACCTAATGTTGGTCGACCATATTATCCCAACATGTTTCAGAAAGTTTTTGGAGTTTCTGTGCAGATTTCTCAGGCAGTAGAATTCTATGCACCAGCAAAGACTGATCTGTGTCAGTCCAGCATCTGTCTGTCTGAGCAGTTGTCTGAACAGTCTCAGAGGCCATATCCACATAAGTGCACCTCCATGAAGTGTAGTACTACTGTACAGTGTTTGCAAATATGCGCTATAGTGTGAATTTTATTGTGAGGGTTGTAGAACCATTTTCTCTCTCTCTCTCTTTCTCTTTCTCTTTCTCTTTCTCTTTCTCTTTCTCTTTCTCTTTCTCTTTCTCTTTCTCTTTCTCTTTCTCTTTCTCTCTCTTTCTCTTTCTTTCTCTCTCTCTTTCTTTCTCTCTCTCTTTCTTTCTCTCTTTCTCTTTCTCTCTCTCTCTCTCTCTCTCTCGCTTTCTTTCTCTCTCTCGCTTTCTTTCTCTCTCTCTCTCTCTTTCTCTCTCTCTCTCTCCCTCCCCCACCCGTCATTCTCTTTCTCCATGCTTCCCCTCTCTTTCTTCCCTCTCTCTGACAGTCTCTCCCTATCTATCGCTACCTGTCTCTTTTCCCAGACACCCAGTCTCTCCCTGACATTCTTTTACTCCTGCTTGTAACCCCATCCCTCTCCTTTGCTCTTTCACCTTTCTCTAACACCCTACCTCTCACCCCTCTCATTATCTCTAACACCCCCCGAGGTTATATTGTATGTATTATACCATATAAGTAGGTTATATATTTGTAAGTATTTATACTGTGCTTTGGAATGTGTAGTAAATATATATATATTTTATATTCCTTTTTTGATTGCAGGTTAATCTGCCATGACTACAGCAAGGTATAGGCCAACGTGGGATTTGGCGTTAGATCCACTGGTTTCCTGCAAACTTTGTCTTGGAGAATATCCTGTGGAACAAATGACCACAATATCACAATGCCAATGCATTTTCTGCACACTGGTAAGCACTGCCATTGATTGCCACTGTTTCCATTGCCTGTCTCTCTTCTTTGTTTATGTATAACTTCCAGAATCAGTGGAGTCGCCTGCCTCTGGGCTCTAAGCCCTGAAGGGGCACCTGTGTGGTTTTACAGCAGGATCCATGTGTGACCGCTGCTCCTCCAATGAAGCTCTACGGTGCTCCCGCTGCTGCTGCACAGTTAACTGGCTCTGTCCCAGAGCTCTGCTTACAACTGCAATAGGGGCAGGGAAACTCAACGGTGCACTCACCACTGCTGCTGGACTGTGAGATTGGACCCACCAGTAAACAATGATATGCTGGAGATGACTCAATATCATGAGTCACTAACCCACCGGCCATCGTCCCACTACGGACTCCGTCCTTGTAAACTGTCTGAAAGTGCTATGTAATTAAACTTCAACTTGTCTCCAGGTGACTGGGATGAACTTGCGCCTTATCTCTATCTTTGCGGGTATACTTTACAGCACACCAGTATTAAGCGACTGTATGTTACTTTGGCATCTCCTTTTACTATGGCTGTTAAACATAAACAAACACATAAACCAAAGATGTATACAGCTCTTTTGTGACAAGGTGTGATGACCTCCAACCTGCATCAGGCTGTAAAGTGTAGGAGTCTATCCCTAGCTCACCCTGTTATGTCTGTATTACACAGCTATTATCATACAAGTTATTTCAAGGCCTCAGTCTGTGTAATACACAAGACGTCATCAGGCTTGTGCATGCAGCCAGGGGTTTTTCAGTTGCTGCAGCAGAGAGCAGGGAGCCGGCAGCGGGACTGCTCAAACGGGATGCAGTTCATTTAGGAGAGCCACTGGCACCACCAGGTCAGAGGTTCCAATGCAATTTTATCATATAACTTTTTCAAAGAAGTCGTAATATGACGAAACGTGCATTGGAACCTCTGACCTGGTGCCAGCGGCTCTCCTAAATTAACTGCATCCTGTTCCTGGCTAATATTTTAAACCATACGGAAGCATTTGCTTATTGTCTTCCTTTACTGTACAGTGCTTTAAAATTTATACTTATAATATTACTGAGATAATGATGACATCATTCTGGGATTCTTCTAATATGTAAGAAATATATATCCTTTGGTATTGGAAGTGTCAGATATGGCTGGTAGGTTAAGGTTGGCATAGGACTATTTACAAGAGGGCTTGGTAGGAATAAAGTTTTCATGCTGGGCACAGAGTATGGTGAGTATAATGTGCTAAGGTCCATACACACTGGGCGACTTTCCCTCTGCCCGGTGCCGTCAGTGTGGGGGGGGGGGCGACTGAGTTCGGTGGCCGTACGTGATGCCGTGCATTGTTAATGATTGCCCTTTTTAAAAAAATATCAGAGTTTGGCTGGCATCCCGCTCGGCCACCGAACTCAAAGGCTATTCCATTTGGCCGAATGTCTTCTCCCACACTATGCACATTACTGTCTATATCCTCTCTGTATACAGCTTTCACACAACCACTACGCTGAATCTCCCCTATATGCTCTAGGCGAGGGCCACACTCTGCCGCTGAATATCCCCTGTCTGCTCTAGGCAGGGGCCACACTCTGCCACTGATTCTCACCTGTCTGCTCTAGGCAGGGGCCACACTCTGCCGCTGAACCTCCCTTGTCTGCTCTAGGCTGGGGCAACACTATGCCGCTAAATCTGCTGACAGAGGTGTTTGTACTCCTCGTGAGACCCACTGGGGCTCAGTTCCAGTAAACCCAGCTGGAAAGTGGTGATGCACTGCAGGCAGGGGGCTGGTGCTGCCTCCCAAAGCAGCCCCACAATCATCACCCAGCACCACTTCCCGCACCAAAACATGCTAACCATTCCCTCCCACCCTCTGCCAGTAAGTCTTAATGAAAAAAATAATTGCCTGTGCTAGCAGGGATCTTGTGCAGTGGAACCTGTTGAGCTGTGTTCTCCCCCAGCAAGTAGAGCTCATAGGCCTGTGCCATGTGTGCCTAGTGGAAAATTCACTGCTGTCCTCCATTACGGAGGGGGGGCAGGGCGGTTATTGGTGCTCTGACATGGGAATGCCCAGCATTCCCCCCCCCCCCCCCCCCCCCCCCCCCCTGCAATCACTGCCTGTTCCCATGTTAATGTGGCTGTGACGCAGGCTGCCGAGGGCTGTGTCACATGACTTTTGCCACCTGCCCTGTCTTTGTCCTGGAGCCCGAATATATAAGTCAGTCATCAATGACTTATATTTGCGAGCCCAGGAGAATGATTTCTCCTGTTCCGGTCACACGAGGGGGGTGTTTTTTTATTTATTTTTTTATAACCTCTCCCCTCGCATAGTGTGGGGAGATGGCGGCCAGCCCTCTGGGACTCCATTAGCTGCGATTACAGAGTCAACCTGAATCAGGCCCCTGATGTACAAGTCCAGTTGTCTAAATCACATTCTTTTCTTTCTGTATCTTTGATGTGTAATGCAACGTTTCCAGGGCTTACCACTTTAGATAGCAGAGAAAGGAAAGTGAGACGCTTTGTATGTTTTTTTTCTTTTGACTTCTTTTTATTGCGCACTTACATTCACGTTAGATCTTCCCGGACCTTCTCACACGTCAAGCTCCTGGCTCCACAACAAGTCCAGACCTAATTAAAATGATAAAATGTGCTACCATGCAATAAACCACTGCAATTGGCAATGTGCTATGGTTGCTGAGGTAATCTAGTGCACTTCTCCATGGCCGAGGTTGCTAAGCAATTATATGTCAGTGTACAAAGACTTATTTCTTAACAAACACCCTGTTGTTTATCATTACAACAGAATAGCATAAGGTTGGCAGAAATGGCTGGCTGCAATGACGCCTCCCTAATCCCTCTTTGTCTCTCTTCCTTCTCCTGACAGACGGCTCTTTACAGTATACATCTATATAAAGTAATAGACATATGCGCCATAAATATATTTGCGCAGAAACCTTCGATTCTTAAATGCTGTATATATTTCTTTTTATACCTGTATTGGTTCTCTATCCGTAACCGTTTTGTCCTGATTTACAAGGGGCACTTCCTCCGTCAAGTAGAGTGGGTCCCGGGAGTTATCACATGTTACAATTCTTCCCACCCATTACACTTCCGTACCAAAGAGGGCCTGTAGATCATTAGGTCTACAGCAAGAAGGTCGACAAGCATTAGGTTGACATGGGTTTAGGTCGACAGGTCATTAGGTCGACACAAGCATTAGGTCGACAGTCAAAAGGTCGACATGGTCTTTTTTACTTTTTTACCTGAATGTCGACACAGTCGACATGGACACAGGTTACAGTGCACTGCGTCCCCTTGCATGGCTCGCTGCGTTCGCCATGCTTAGGGCACAATGCCTCGCTGCGCTCACCACACTATTTTATTCTCCCAGCACGCCCTAGTGGATGGTAGGGCATGAAATACAGCCTGTCGGCCCATTGTGAACAGTGAAAAAAACCATTTCGACCTTTTGACTGTTGACCTAATGCTTGTGTCGACCTAGACAGATGTCCACCTTTCAGCATTTCGACCTAATGCTGTTGACCCAATGCTTGTGGACCTTCTTGCTCTAGAACTAATGACAGTATACCGCAGACTGCATGCAGGGTTGTGCTCAAATTTGACACTGGGAGAATGATGGGGTGCATATGGGGAGCATAGAAAAAAAATAGATATAAACTGATTGGTTGCCATGGGCCACATCCCATCTTCAATTGAACTCCATCTAATGCTGGATACACACTAGGCAATGTGTACCCAGCACGACATCGGGCATGGGACGCAACGTGGGACATGATATGTAACTGGCACTACTGGGGACATGATATGTAACTGGCACTAAATATGTGCAAGCAAATGATTGCTTGGCAATCAAATTCATTCTTGAGATAGTTTTGAAACCTTGTTTTATGCACAAATAAAATATATTTGTGTGTGTTTCATGTGTTTGTACAACAAAACTGCAAGATACTGTACATCATTGAAATATAAAAATATTCTGAAATACGGAATAATCCGGTATCCACAATTCTCCTGCTCCTGAGCATTTTGGATCAGGGATACTCAACCTGCACACATGAGGTGACTCCATAAAGATATTATTCACTCGTAATAAACATTTTCATTATCAACCTGAATTCTTTATGTGTGTGAACCACCAGCATGCCATGGACTTTTGATCTTGTAAAGTAAGATTGAGAAATAAACATGAGGATGACACAATTATTTAAGGTGCACTAGAGAACACAATTGTATCTGATAGCTGAGCCAACTTTGGCAGATGTTCTCCGTACTGCTGTCACGCGCAAGGTAGACTTTGCCCTGATTGACGGTTCTCTCTGCTACTGTTACTGAAAAATGCTTCAGTCCGATATGAAGTCACGTTTTGTAGGAAAGCAAGGCACATGTATACTTTGATTTCCTTTGTATCCCTTTTAATAACAATGTAACAAGTCTGCCAGCCTGTTACTAGTACAAATTAAAGCTACAATCACGTAAAAAAAAAAAATTTTTTGCTACTTGTTTCCTAGCACGGCCACTCCGATTTCCATCGGGGTGGTCGTGTCGGAAAAATCGCGTCGGTCGCATGCGATGCGACCGACCCGATTTTTTTATTGAATCAAATGTGAATAGGGTCCCTGGGACCCAATTTTACATTGGATTCAATGTAAAATATTTTCTAGACCCCCAATTTTACACCGTAAACCCCACCCCACGATTGACGCCAACCCGAAGCGTGGCGAGCGTGCGCGTCCTCTGACCTTTTCATTCCCCTACTATCCACGTCGGCGTGGAGTTGAGACTATAAAGTGTGGCGAGCCACCGAGCCTGAAGCGTAGCAAGGGGACGCGTATAACTTCACAGGTATACGCGTCCCCTCGCGGTGCTCGCCACGCTTCGGGCTTGGTGGCTCGCTGCGCTCGCCACACTTTATATTCTCAACTCCATGCCGACGTGGATAGTAGGGGAATGAAAAGGTCGGAGGACGCGCACCGCCGCCCCTCGCAGGCTCGCTGCGCTCGCCATGCTACGGGTTCACGTCAATTGTGGGGTGACGACGGGGACATATATAATGTGAAATGGGTCATATTGGCCCATTTCACATTTTTTACTATGTGAGATGGACTTAATCAAGTCCATCTCATCTTGTGCCATTATAATGGCACAAGACCGACGCGATGCTCCCGATTTTCAATGTTAAAAAATATTTTAACATTGAAGCCTATGGCAAAATCGCGGGCATCGCGTCGGTCGCGTCGGGGCCAATGTTAATGGTCGCGACCGACGCGATGCCCGCGGTTTTCCCTTTGCCGGCAAAATGGACCTGATTTCAAAGGAAATCGGGTCCATCGCGTGCATCGTGTACCTTAACTTAAAGGTACACGATGCCCGCGATTGTGGCCGTCCTAGGAAACAAGTACCGATTATTTTATTTTTTTTTTTTTAATCCTAAATGACGCTGTTAGAATACATATTAGCATTCTTTTATCATTTTGTCCTTTCCTTAAGCTGGTATTATTTACAACATGCCAAGTGTCATGTGATTGGCGTGGCTGCTGCAGGCAGGGCTAGTTTTAGAGCAAGTTTAGCACAGGGTGAAAATTTAGTGCCCTCCCCCTTATTATAAAAACCGAACATGCTGTACGATCAGGCAATGCTTTCTCCATATCGAACTCAGAGCCCCTTCATATGCCTCCTGGCCAATTTTACAATAGCCCAGAACCCCCATATGGCAGGAATCAGGGGTTCGGCACCTTTTCATGATACCGCTGCTGGAGCCAAGGGCACACATACTGGCAGAGATCCATCCCTGCATGTGTAAGAAGGGAAATGATCACAAATTGAACGGTTAGCTTCAACTTCATGAGCTTGGGACCATTGCCGTCTTTCCCATTGGGCACAATGGGCAGTGACCCAGGGGCCCAAGGATTTTAAGGGTCCACCCCAATGGGAAAGACGGCACGGTGGCGGGTGGCACACGGCACGGCAGTGGGGATGATCCGGGCAGCTGACAGCTTGTAGCACTATTTGTCGGTGGGGTGGGAAGCGCGATGAATTTGAAAAGACTGCCTTTTAAATTTAACAGTGCTTCCCGCTGGCACATAGCATATCGCTACAAGCTCCATGCTGCCACTGCCCGGATCCCCTCAGGAGGGGACTCTGCCCTGTGTCACACTGTGCAGGAGAGCAGACAGCGACAGCCTCACCTGATACCTGCAGGGGAGAATCCGCATGCTGGCCCACTCCGTCTCAGAGACCATCGAGGGCAGCAGACGGAGATGAAGCTGTGCGTGCAGAGAGAACTGGCAAGGTCGCTCAGCACTGACCACGTCATAGACACCAGGAAGCGCAGAGCAACGCCAGCCTCCCCGCACTGCCATGCCCCCAGCGGCGGCACAGCCCCGGCAGCGGCACAGCACCGGGCGCCAGGGCAGTCTCAACATCAGTGAGGGCCCAGTAAGTTATTTTGCCCAGGGGCCCTCACTGATGTTGAGACGGCCCTGCTTGTGATGTCCTGCACACCACACATGTGGGTGCCCATTGCTGAGGAGGTTTATGGATCATAGGATAGACAGTGGCTAGGTCAACACCAAAAGGTTAACATGCACAAAGTCAACATTGACAAAAATGTCGATGCAAGCTATAAGTCAACATGCATTTTTCCCATTTTTCTGCATGTTTTCAAGATAACTTCCACAATTATTACTTGCCTATTTAAAAAAGGAAGGGGGAGAGCTTTAAAACCTTGCCAAGTACTTTCACTTTGAGCTGCAAAAGTTTTTACTTTCACATTGAGCTGTGACGGGTTTTTTTTTTTTTTTTTTTTTTTTTAAGTCCACCAACTCTCTACCCCACCCCCAGTCCCTATCTGCTCCTACTTAATCACTGTCTTCACAGCCCCCTCTCTCCATATCAAGCGGGTTTGAATCTGATCAGTTTCCCTGCAAAATTGCTTTTACTTTCTGTTCTAACATCTTTCAGCACCCAAAGGCATAATTTGGTATTTCGAGTGGCCTCTAGTGGTCAGTGACAGTATTTCAACTCATAGAGGACACGAGTAGTTTGCTAGATAGACAGATAGGGTACAGTCAAAATAATAGTAAGTCAAAAAGGAGCAATTTCCCCCTGGAACAAACCATGTTGCAAAACAAGAGGGGGTCGATTTTTTTTTTTATTTTTTTTTTTTTTTTTGTAGGCAGGAAAATATCATCTGCTTTTGCAAACTTAGTGAACTAATACTGGCCAGCTTTGTTTTTGCACTGAAGTTTAGAATCAAGCTAGACGCTGCCATTCCTCAGTCTAAATCTCAATGCACATTTTATATCTGTCCCACCTGCAGTCCAAAATGGTTTTGCCCAGGTACAGATATCTCTTTTTTTTTTTTTTTATTGTTCCGAACTGTAAATCCATAGACTAATAACAGCCCCCCCCCAAATAAAAAAAATAATAATATAAATGATACTTTATCCAATTATGATTTCTGTGTGCACTGCCCGTATCCTTCCTGGCTGCTGTCTTTTGCCACTGCAGAGCACTGTGGAAAGGCGTCCAGCACTTATTATTTATTTTATTTATTTATTTGCAGTTTCTTATATAGCGCAGCAGATTCCGTTGCGCTTTACAATAGTAAACAGTGATAAAACAAACTGGGTAACAACAGACAGACTTGGAGGTAGGAGGGCCCTGCTGCAAGCTTACAATCTATAGGGATATAGGAGGGAAACACAAGGACAGGCACCAGTAATAGCATAGCAGTCCCAACAAGTTACAAGTCCAGAAGGGAAGCTATATAATACATAAGTGCCTCAGAGGGTTATGCGTGTAGAACTTAAATATGATAGGCTTGCCTGAAGAGGTGAGTTTTCAGGGAACGCTTGAAAGTTTGGAGGCTAGCGGAGAGTCTAATTGTGCATGGAAGGGCATTCCATAGGATGGGAGCAGCCCGATGAAAGTCCTGTAATAGTGAATGGGAGCTAGTGATCCGCTCAGATGAGAGACGCAAATCTTGTGCAGAGCGGAGTGGTCGAGATGGGAGATATTGTGTGATAAGTGCAGAGATATATGCTGGTGCAGTATGGTTAATAGCTTTATATGCAAGTAGAAGTGTTTTATATTGAATACGGTAATATACAGGCAACCAATGGAGGGACTGGCAGAGCGGATCAGCAGACGATGAGCGTCTTGCAAGGAAGATCAGCCTAGCAGCAGCATTTAAAATGGATTGCAGTGGTGAGAGTCTGTTCTTGGGAAGTCCAGTTAGGAGACTATTGCAATAATCAATGCGGGATATAATGAGTGCATGGATAAGAGATTTAGTAGTGTCTTGTGTGAGATACGGTCGTATTTTGGATATGTTTTTTAGATGCATGTAACATGATTTGGAGACAGATTGAATGTGGGGAACAAAGGACAGGTCAGAGTCGAGGGTGACCCCTAAGCAACGAGCTTGTTGGGTAGGGTAGATTGTCGAGTTGTCAACAGTGATGGAGATATCAGGATGGTAACTGTTCTTAGTTGGCGGGAATATAAGTAATTCAGTTTTGGAAATATTGAGTTTGAGTTGGCGAGAAGACATCCAAAGTGAGATGGCAGAGAGACATTCAGAGACTCGGCCCAAAACCACTGGTGACAACTCTGGGGTTGATAGATAGATTTGAGTATCATCCGCATATAAGTGATACTGAAATCCGAAGGAGCTGATTAGTTTGCCAAGCGAGGAGGTATAGATTGAGAAAAGCAGAGGACCTAAGACTGAGCCTTGCGGAACTCCGACTGACAGAGGTAGTGAAGAGGAAGTAGAGTCAGAGAAGCGAACAGTGAAAGAGCGATCAGATAGGTAAGATGTGAACCAGGAAAGGGCTGTATCATTAAGACCTAGGGAGTGTAGTGTTTGTAAAAGAGAGTGTGATCCACAGTGTCAAATGCAGCAGAAAGATCTAGAAGAATAAGCAGTGAGTAATGGCCTTTAGACTTAGCTGTTACCAGATCATTAACCACTTTAGTCAGTGCTGTCTCAGTGGAGTGTTGAGAGCGAAAGCCTGACTGAAGCGGGTCTAATAGGGTGTTGGAGTTTAGAAAGTTTGTTAGGCGAGAGTAGACAAGTCTCTCAAGTAGCTTGGAGAGGCATGGGAGCTGAGAGATAGGACGATAGTTAGAGAGAGAGTTAGGGTCAGAATTGTGTTTTTTCAGAATGGGAGTAATCGCTGCATGTTTGAGCAGAGACGGAAAAGTACCAGTAGCAAGAGAGAGATTGCAGATTTTAGTTAAGGTTGGAATAAGCACAGGAGATAGATTTTTAATGACTTGTGCAGGTATAGGATCAAGAGGAGAGGTAGTAGAGTAGGAGGATAAGAAGAGTGCGGATACTTCCTTTTCATTTGTGGGCTCAAACGAAGAGAAAGTGCCAGAGGGTTCAGGTGTGGCAGAAAGAGGGTTAGAGATTGTGGAGCATACCATTTCATCTCGGATGTTATCAATCTTGTCCTTAAAGTAGGAGGCAAGTTCTTGTGCACTGATGGTAGCCGGTGGGGGAGGAGGGGGAGGGTACAGAAGAGACTTAAATGTGTTAAAAAGTCGCCTAGGGTTGGTGGCATGAGAAGAGATGAGAGATTGGTAGTATGTTTGTTTGGCCGTGTCCAAAGCATTGCAGTAGGAGTGGTAGCTAGTCTTATATGTGAGGAAATCAGTAATATTACGAGATTTACGCCATTGGCGTTCAACTTTACGTGACTGATTTCGTAGTTGTCTTGTTGTGTTGGAGTGCCACGGTTGGCATCTAAGCCTACGTGGGGTATAATGGGTAGCTGGAGCCACTTCATCAAGGGCTGTTTCAAGAGTCTCGTAGAGGTGGGAAACAGCAGAGTCAGGAGAGGTAAATGTAGAAATTAGTGAGAGCTGTTGTTGCAGGGAGGTGGAAAGTTGTGGAAAATTAATAGCATTAGTATTTCTGCGGGTTAGAGTAGGCTTGCATGATTTCTGTGTCAGTGAGCTTGAGGTAATGGAGGAGAGTGAGAGAGTAATAAGATTGTGATCAGAGAGAGGGAAGGGAGTGTTAGTAAAATCAGAGACTGAGCACAGCCTGGTGAAAACGAGGTCAAGGCAGTGGCCTTCCTCATGAGTAGCGGCGTCGGACCACTGGGAGAGGCCAAGAGAGGAGGTTAGAGAGAGGAGTTTGGAGGCATGCAGAGATGGTGGACTGTCAATAGCAATGTTGAAGTCACCCAGGATGATAGTGGAGATGTCAGAGGATAAGAAATGGGGGAGCCAGGCAGAGAATTCTTCCAGAAATTTAGATTTGGGAAGCCCAGGTGGACGATAGATAGCAGCAACACGCAGAGAGAAAGGGGAAAAAACCCTAATGGAGTGTACTTCAAATGATGTAAATGTGAGTGAAGGAACTGGTGGGAGAACTGAGTATGTGAAGTCTTGTGACAGTAATATACCAACTCCACCTCCTTTACAGTTACCAGGCCTAGAGGTGTGAGTGAAGTGGAAACCACCATGTGACAGTGCTGCAGGCGAGACCGTGTCTGATTGTGTGAGCCAGGTTTCTGTAATTGCCATCAGATTGAAGTTGTGGGAGATGAAGAGGTCATGGATGGATGTTAATTTATTGCAAACAGAGCGTGCATTCAATAGGGCACATGTAAGTTGTTTGGTGTGTGGTGGGAGGCATGTGATATTTATGAGGTTAGCTGAATTTCTAGGCTTAGAAGCCATTAAATCTGGGTGGGTCAGGTGGTTGGGGCCTGGATTAGGTGATATGTCCCCAGCTAATAAGATTAGAAAGGAGAGATAGAGATAGGTGGATGTTTGCAGTTTTTTGTATTGGTGATGGGAAGTGGATGTGAAAGTACAAGTAGAGAAGTAATTAAAGAGCTCATGAGTGTTTAGAAGAGGGGAGTGAATAATGGAAGAGGCAATGTGTACAGAGTGGTGAGTGTCAGGGAGATTATAGGATGGTTGAAGTTTGGTAAGTATGCCATGTAATGAAATGAGAAGTAGCATTGTGGTGAGCATGATGTGATAGTTTGTCTGTTGGTGACCAGGTAAAGGGGAGATTGTTTGAGAAAGTGTGGAATAAGTATAGTATTTACCTTGGTTGATGTTGTTCAATGTTTTTCAACTGTTCTTTATAAGTAAATCCACTTTGTATATTTCCCACTTAGTAGATTTCTCAGTTAGAGAACTGCCCAGGCAGAGGACTGCCTTCTATATGACCAGATATAGCAGGTCTAATTAAGATAGACTACAGCTGAGGTCACATGACCAGCTAATCAAGGCCTTTGTAACATAAACACTAGCCAAAACATTTACTACAATAAAGTATGCCTCACTGACCACAGCTTCAAACAGGTACAATAAAGACTAGAAACACATTAATAATACAGCATTTGTTATGCAAAGGGCAAAAATACAGATTAGCAGTTATATTGTTTTATAGACCAGTTTAAATCACATACATGTAATACTGCTGCAATGGGCTCATAGGGATTTTTGCAGAGCAGAATGCTGCGACTTGTAGAGAAATGGACCAGTTTAAATCACATACATGTAATACTGCTGCAATGGGCTCATAGGGATTTTGCAGAGCAGAATGCTGCGACTTGTAGAGAAATGGACCAGTTTAAATCACATACATGTAATACTGCTGCAATGGGCTCATAGGGATTTTTGCAGAGCAGAATGCTGCGACTTGTAGAGAAATGGACCAGTTTAAATCACATACATGTAATACTGCTGCAATGGGCTCATAGGGATTTTTGCAGAGCAGAATGCTGCGACTTGTAGAGAAATGGACCAGTTTAAATCACATACATGTAATACTGCTGCAATGGGCTCATAGGGATTTTTGCAGAGCAGAATGCTGCGACTTGTAGAGAAATGGACCAGTTTAAATCACATACATGTAATACTGCTGCAATGGGCTCATAGGGATTTTTGCAGAGCAGAATGCTGCGACTTGTAGAGAAATGGACCAGTTTAAATCACATACATGTAATACTGCTGCAATGGGCTCATAGGGATTTTTGCAGAGCAGAATGCTGCGACTTGTAGAGAAATGGACCAGTTTAAATCACATACATGTAATACTGCTGCAATGGGCTCATAGGGATTTTTGCAGAGCAGAATGCTGCGACTTGTAGAGAAATGGACCAGTTTAAATCACATACATGTAATACTGCTGCAATGGGCTCATAGGGATTTTTGCAGAGCAGAATGCTGCGACTTGTAGAGAAATGGACCAGTTTAAATCACATACATGTAATACTGCTGCAATGGGCTCATAGGGATTTTTGCAGAGCAGAATGCACTTCTGGTATCCTTTCAGCACTACCCGGATGTCCCAACCTGGGTTGCGACCATTGACACCGCCCACGACCCAGCTCCAACCAGTGTTTAACCCTGGTCAGGACCTGGGTAGGAGACCAGTGTTACTAGACCTAGGTTGGCCTCTTTTACACCAACGCTGACCTGGGTCCAACCTGGGTTATGCCTTGGTGTAAAAGGGGTATTAGATACTTAGCTCTTGGTAACTGCACATAAAACAAATTAAAATACCAAATATGCATTAGTATGTATGATTGTGGTAGTAACTATGGTCATTGTTGGTTTATCCTCTCACAAAAGCAGATAATCCTTTTTATACTAATAGAAGGCTGATGAATCTATCCCATTCACATATTGGATTCACCCTTATTTGGTATAAAATTCCAGTGGCAAAAAAGACAAATAAAAGTAATTGTTACATGGAGTAAACACAACGGGGGGAAATTTAATAGAGATTCAGAAAGTGAGAGATTTGATAAGAAATCGCTGTTGTATCTTTTAAAGCGGCAATCATTTACAATGCAAAACCCATTTAGATTTTGAAATGTAAATGATTGCCGCTTTAAAAAATACAATGGAGATTACTTACCAAATCTCTCACTTTCTGAATCTCTCATCCTATTAAATTTCACCCCAGATATCACCAGTTCATTACATTACTTTGGCATTTTATGAATTGGGACATTGTATTCCCTGGCAATAGCAAAGGACTTACATTGACGCATTACCATACTTGAATGGTTGATGGCGTGAGTCAGGAGACGTGGGGTTGCAGATCCTAATAAAGTGCATTGGACATGGTTAAGACCTTAAGTAAATTGTGTTGATCCTGGCTTATATAATGGAAGTTGGCGCTGCTACAAAACTTGCTGGCCCAGCATGCTGGGACATGTAGATCACATGCTGCCTACCGTTGGTTTACAGGGCACACTGGGGTGAAAGAAGTGGCTGTAGTATTTTTAAATGAAGCTGATTCATTTCCAGAAGCCGCTGTATAAACCATATGTGTGGCGGCTGCATAAATATTTTGGGAGCTAAGAAAACCAGAGCGAGTACGAAGCTTGAGTCACGGCGCGGAGTTGTGTGGAGAACATTACAGTATGTAAATGAGCTGCGGTACTAATCCTTAAGAATGTGCCACTTCACTCTGCCAAGATCAGCTCCGAGGCGCTCAACCAGGCTTTCCTTGGCAGATGGGACATTAGAAGGGATGCTGACACTTTCTTTACTTGCAAAAGAAAAATGGCTGAAACTAATTTTATCCTTTAGCAATAAGGTAATAGTTTCATTGAAAATGTACAGGAGACTTGAGGTAAAATATCTGTCTTGGGTATGGTGTAGCTCACAGACAGTCTCTAGGGCAATAATCAATAGATAGATCCCAGTAGATTGACAAGCGTAAGGTCGATGCTGGAAAAAGATCGACATGGAAAGCCATTGTAACCTCAGCACAGAGACTGCCAATTAGTGTAGCACATCCCCTCAGATGGCTTGCTTTATCCGTCGTGCGTCAGGCCAGGAACCTCACTTTGCTACTACTGAAATCTGCACTCTTTACTGCTCCCACTTGGGAACTGAGGGAGTTATACTGGTTGATTTGAAAGGCCACCACCGCTTTCGGACTTATATCCAGAGTTTGACAGCTCTGGATATAAGGGAATCCATACTTGTGACCTACTTAGCTCCTCGGTCATTTTTATATAACAGACTGTGGTCAAGCACGGATATTCTTAAGACCTGGAGTGTAAAGGCCCCCATACACTATGCGATTTTGGGCCGATTCCATGCGATTTTGGCACTTGGGCCGATAAATCGCGTGAAATCGTCCCAAAATCGCATGTGTTTGACATTTAATCCGATCCGATGCGCGGTCGGACCGGATCAGGATGTCGGACGTTCAGCAGGTACGATCACGTCCGACCTCCTGCAGTGGGCTTGGGGTGGGGGGGAGAATGAGTGCCCAGCGGGGGATGCCGGTGACAGTGGGGCGGGCAGCGGTGATAATCACCGTGCTCTCACGGTGCAGCTTGCTGGCAGCAGCGTCTCTGGGTGCAGCGGGGGATGCCGGTGACAGTGGGGCGGGCAGCGGTGATAATCCTCATGCTGTCACTCAGCGGGCGGGCAGCGGCGGCTATTACATCTTTAAAATAACATGTCAAATGACTATCCGCCTTCTGATTGGCTGAGATAGCGCACTCTCAGCCAATCAGCGGCCGCTGCTACATCTGAGAGGAATCTTTTAAAATGAAATATCCAAATGTAGATGAGCCCTAAAGCAGTTAGTAAGAGCTACTATACTTGGTAAAGTGCTGGGAAATGGCGCTGATGACTCAATGTAAATGTATCTAGCTCTCATTCCTTTTTTTCCCAAAAATTTAACAGTGTAATGTGGGATAGGTGTAATGAGGGAGATTGCTAGACTAATGAGGGAGAGCGGGAGATTGCTGTTATTTCAGGGAGTCTCCTGCAGAATGCAGGAGGGTAGGCAACTATGGTTACTAGTGGCGGCTCCAGGAGTGGTGCTGTATAGGGGGAGCCACACCCACTGCTACCAACTGCCATTCCATACTGACTCACTGGCAGTGGGTGTGGCTCCCCTATTTGCATTTTGAACTGTGCCACAGCCCCTCCCCTGAAGCCGCCACTGCTGGGTACTTAAGCAAGGAACAAGCACACTGCAGGGATATACTTACACAAATCTACTCTTTCCCTATATCTTTCCATCACTGGATACAAACCTTTACAAATAAGGCCACTAGATGGCACCAGAATGACAGAAAACAATGTGCAGTCACTAAAGACTAGAAATACTTTATCTCTCTCCAGGCAATCCCTATAGAACCTTACCAGAAAATATGAGACCTTTTTATTTCTTAAGTAAAAATATTCAGTGGAATAAAAAAAAGGCATTTATCCTATAAAATAATTATTTATTATATATTCGCGGTCCACCTTGCCCATCGTGGTATTCACTCACTGTCAGACTGACAGTCCTTACTTATGAGCAAACTCTGATTGGATGGCTCATTAACATTGATTAACCAATATATCCTACAGAATTTTTTTTGACATTCCTTGTAGTATTTTGTTTTGTATGTTATGTGTGTGTTTGTTCTGTTATGACATAATCGCCATAATACATATATTTGAAACCAATAGACTATTAAACGTTAAGTTTTAAACAAGCGTGCCCCCCAAAAAAGAGAGTGCTTTCTTCTTCACTTGCTTATACTGCTGGGTACTGTAAGAAGGCTTCAGCCATGATGTGGTGTTGTTATTAATTACAATCACTTAATAAAACGTAAACATTGTTCTTCTTTTTTCAACAGTGTTTGAAACAATACATTGAACTTCTTATCAAGGAAGGTTTAGAAACTGCAATTAGCTGTCCAGATGCCGGTTGCCCTAAGAGAGGCCATCTACAAGAAAATGAGGCAAGTAGACCTGAGTTTAATGCTGTGTACACATGGTGCGATTCAGTGTCCAAATCAAATTAAAAGTGACCCCGAATCGCACAGTGTTATACCCCTTTTTACACCAAAAACGTTGGGTCGCACATGGGTTTTTGATCCCCGCTTCAAGCTGGGCGCAACCCGGAGCTTGCTCCCTTTTACACCGCCGCTTGGAGATGATGTCATCTCCAAGCACTGATCGCCGCCACCGGGACCCAGCCCACTTCGCTGGGGGCAAGCCCAGCACTAAGGTAATCTACTGGGCTGCCCCCAGCCCCCGTGCATCCCCCCCCAGCCGTCGTCCGGGAGGTGAATGGATGCAGCACACAGGCATCCATTCACCTCCTCCGCAGGCTTGTGTGTGCCCCCCGTCCAACCTGCGGATGCTGTGGTCCGCAGGTTGGATGTCCCCCATTCATGTAAATGGGAGCCAGTTCGGATGACCCGGCATACCAGTTTACACCGCCCTCCACCCAGGTACTAGCCGTGTTCTACCCAGGTCAGGACCTGGGTAGAAGTTCAGTGTAAAGGGATGCAGTATGATCCATTTACAGCGCCTCTGACCCGGGTTTTTGCGGTGGTGTAAAACAGGTATAAGTTGCAATTGAAACAGCATTCCCCCTCCCTCCCCCCCACTCACCGTCCTCTGAATCTCCCTCCCTCCCTCCTGGCCGATGCTAGCAACCTGCCAGGTACCGGCAGCTTTCGATCTCAAATCGGTTGTGATTGCACCCCGTAGGCCCGTGTGTACACAACATAAGGGTTACATTTACTGAAAATCATTAAGTACATGCAGTGCTATTTTTGTAGTAAAATAGGTTCAGGAACAAACATAATTCCTCACTCCGTCACGCTTATTATACATATGCCACACAGAGATTTGCATTATACATATGCCACACACCGTGATGCCCATTATACGTATGCCCCACACCATGATGCCCATTATACATATGCCCCACACCATCAAGCCCATTATACATATGCCCCACACCGTGGTGCCTATTATACATATGCCCCACACTGTAACGCTTATTATACATATGCCACTCACAGAGATGCCCGTTATATATATGCCACTCACAGAGATGCCCGTTATACATATGCCACACAGAGATGCCCGTTATACATATGCCACACACCGTGATGCCCATTATAGATATGCCCCACACTGTAACGCTTATTATACATATGCCACTCACAGAGATGCCCGTTATACATATGCCACACAGAGATGCCCGTTATACATATGCCACACACAGAGATGCCCATTATACATATGCCACACACAGAGATGCCCATTATACATATGCCCCACACCGTGATGCCCATTATACATATGCCCCGCTCCGTAACAGTTATTATACATATGCCACACACAGAGATGCCCATTATACATATGCCCCGCTCTGTAACAGTTATTATACATATGCCACACACACCGATGCCCGTTATACATAAGGCCCACACAGATGCCCATTATACATAAGGCCCACACAGAGATGCCCATTATACATAAGGCCCACACAGAGATGCCCATGTAGCCCACACAGAGATGCCCAAACATATGGCCCACACCAAGATGCCCATGCTGCCACACTGAGATGGTTCAGACAGCAACAGCAGTGTTAAAGATAAAATTGCATTAATCAGTGATGTTCAGTAGATTACTGTACCAGGCAATTGAGGCTGCCGCTCGGCTTGAGGGATCAGATGGGACTGGAGAGAAAGCTCCCTTAGGCAGGCAGGCGGAGGAAGAGTGGTTCCTGGGGGCGCTTCAGACAGGCGGGCGGGAGAGAGGAGCAAGAGAGGCGGGCGGGCGCCCGGCGGGAGAGAGCAACAAGAGAGGCGGGCGGGCGCCGGGCGGGACAGCGTTTCTCGGCGGGTGGAGGGTGCAGGAGTCACCATGGACGCACACTGACGTCAGGCGCATCCATGGAGTAGGAGGCCAAGGGGCGGTGGCAGGAAGTACATCTTCCTTGCCACCGCGGAAACAGAGATTATCATTGTAGACAATCTCTGTGCGTGCAGCCTGCGCCCGGCGTTGAACTTCCGGAGCGCCGTTCCTGGTGAGGTCATTTTTCAATTGAACTTCAGGAACGGCGTTCTGGACCGTTCCGCCACAAAAATAGCCCTGACTACATGATGTGCATTTATATTAAAAGACTGTAGTGAATTTTATACCGACTGAAGTTGTTGAATTTATAAATTAGGTTGTTTTTAGCTATGTTTATCAACCTTTTCCTTCACTTTACCTAATTTATAATACAATATGAGGGTGTGGTCACACACAATCTTGGGAGTATTCCTTTACTGCACTGGTACACATGCTAGAAAAGTGCTGCAGAACAAAGGGTATTTGTTAAACCAATTCAGGCTGTAAAACCCCCACAGGAAAATAATATATTAAAAAAATACAGCTAATCTGAATGTGCTGCACCAAATATATATTTTTTTTAATGGAGTCAATCAACCTTTCCAGCATAGTTTAAATTGTGGGAGGAGTAACACGTAGTTTGGGCCAATGGTGGGAATCCAACCCAATATCTCAATACAATAAAGGCAGTAGTGATAACCATAACACAAACCATGATATCTCTAAACTTCTAATGCAGGCATGTCCAACTATGGCCCTCCAGCTGTTGTGAAACTACACATCCCAGCAGGGCTGCCATCAGAAATTTTGGGGCCATTTGCTTGATGCAAAAGAAATTCTCTGAGAAATGATTGTACAGGTTGAGTATCCCGTATCCGAGTATCCGTTATCCGAATTATTCCGAAAACCATACATTCCAGAAAGTGAATAAAATATATTTTTTTTTGCTAAAAACTCACTGGGGACATTTGTAACAGCACTACTGGTGACATGATATGTAACTGGCACTATATATGTACAAGAAAATGATTGCTTGGCATTCAAATTCAATATCTGAGAAAGTACACAAATTTTGTTTCATGTTTTGAAACCTTGTTTTTTGAACAAATAAAATATATTTGAGTGTATTTTATGTGGTAATAAAATATATTTGTGTGTATTTTATGTGTTTATACAGCATACATGCAAGATACTTAAAAATACATAATTAAAAATATTAAAATATTCCGAAATACGGAATAATCCGTTATCCAAAATTCTCCTGGTCCCGAGCATTTTGGATTCGGGATACTCAACCTGTATATATTATAACCTACATATATTCTTTGCTCACCTGTATGTATTGTATATTTCTTTTAACAGATTGAATGCATGGTTGCAGCTGAAATAATGCAACGATATAAGAAATTGCAGTTTGAAAGAGGTAAGCCGCATGTTTCTTAGGACCTTATTCTGCGAACTCACAGCCTTGCAAGTCCACCAGATGCCGCCCTGCGAATGCTGATATGCACGCACCCCTCAAACGCTGCGTTCGTATGCACGGGCTGCGAATAGATGTTTAACATTAACATCCATTCGCAGGCTGTGGGGGAACACCCACATCATTCGATGGTCGCCGACCATCGAATGATGTGGAAGGCACACATCTAAGGTTACTCTGAGGCATACTTGCCTACCTTTGAAAACTAGTTTCAGGGAGATTATAGTTGGTAGTAGAATTTGGCACTGCGCCCCATTGAGGGGGCGTGGCATGCTCCACCCAAAGGGGCATGTCTACTTTCATATATGGAGAGATTGTGAACGTGGCCCCTAGAATCTTTTTAAATGACTTCTATCCAAATGTAGATGAGCCCCAAAGCAGTTAGTAAGAGATACCATACTTGGTAAAGTGCTGGGAAATGGTGCTGATGATTCAATGTAAATGTTTCTATCTCTCATTCCTTTCCCCCCCTAAAATGTTACAGTGTAATGTGGGCTAGGTGACATGAGGGAGATTGCTAGACTAATGAGGGAGATTGCTGCTATGTCAGGGAGTCTCCTGCAGAATGCAGGGGGAGGTAACTATGATGTAACAGTGTAATGTGGGCTAGGTGACATGAGGGAGATTGCTAGACTAATGAGGAAGAGAGGGAGATTGCTGCTATGTCAGAGAGTCTCCTGCAGAATGCATGAGGGGAGGTAACTATGATGTAACAGTATAATGTGGGCTAGGTGACATGAGGGAGATTGCTAGACTAATGAGGGAGAGAGGTAGATTGCTGCTATGTCAGAGAGTCTCCTGCAGAATGCATGAGGGGAGGTAACTATGGTGTAACAGTGTAATGTGGGCTAGGTGACATGAGGGAGATTGTTAGACTAATGAGGGAGAGAGGGAGATTGCTGCTATATCAGGGAGTCACCTGCAGAATGCAGAAAGGGAGGTAACTATGATGTAACAGTGTAATGTGGGCTAGGTGACATGAGGGAGATTGTTAGACTAATGAGGGAGAGAGGGAGATTGCTGCTATGTCAGAGAGTCTCCTGCAGAATGCAGGAAGGGAGGTAACTATGATGTAACAGTGTAATGTGGCCTAGGTGACATGAGGGAGATTGCTAGACTAATGAGGGAGAGAGGGAGATAGCTGCTATGTCAGGGAGTCTCCTGCAGAATGCAGGAAGGGAGGTAACTATGATGTAACAGTTTTAAAGATATTTTTGTTTGGTAACCTGCGCTCTGAATCTTTTGGTTTTTGGTTAGCAGCCGCACTAAACGGATGACTGGTTCCGTTTTAGTTTGTACAGATTTTTAGATGGGTTTGTGCTGCGCTCAACCTTAGATGCGATTACCTCTACGGATAATTAACATATATACTGAGATGTATGTTTTAAGAAATTTGTCAATTTATTTAGACCATCAATCATAAATTGTATATTATAAAAATCACAGTACTGTGTGTGTATCACCCTGCTGGGTAACACTCCCTCATAAACGTGAAGGGATTTACATGGGCAAATAATATTATAAAATAGGCAAAAAATATGCAAAAAATGGATGAAAGAATATATGTAAATATGAAAAAATGAATGAAAAACTGAAAAAAATGAAAAAATATGAACTTAGTTAATTAATGTGCACAAAAATTAGGTCTGTTCAGATTGAACAGTTAGGTCCTTTAGTCAATGAAGTAGCGGCGTCCCGCTGTTTGATACAATGTGTTGTCTTTTACTTGTCTGGGCAGTTTTCAGGTACCTCTTTCATTCAGGTTTTCCGGGTCTGGTACTAGCGAGTGCTGGTGCGCACTGTGGGTCCCGGACTTCTTGGGCTGCGTGCGCCGTCTGTCTGCTCCAGGGAGCTGCGTGTATCACACCGCTCTCCGTGCAGGCAGGGGATGGCCGGACGCTGCACCTTGTCTGCGGCGGTTACTAGGATCACCGTTCCGGGTTTGTAAGTACCCGTCTCGGTGACTGTTCACCACTCTACAGGTCCCCTGGCTCACCTACTCACTTTCCCTTCTCCGTACTCACCTCTTTCCAGGGCTTCTCCTTGGCGATCTCCTTGCTGTCATGCAGTGTGTGCACACACTGTTTGCCGCTGCCGTACCGTTCTCTCTGCCTGTCCTCCAAGATAAGTTTGGTTGTACTGGATCGTACTGGGGGTCTCTCTCCAACGCGTTTCGGCGTAAGCCTTCTTCTAGGGAGCTGTATGCTGGTGTATCCTGACTATGTTTAAATAGCCCTCCATTCTGCTGTCTTTCGTTTCTCATTGGTTCCCTTGAACCTTCTATGATTGGTTCATTAGGTTGTCTGTCAGACTGGCAGATCGTTAGTGCACAGTTCATTCAGCCGCAGTTGTTTCCTTCTGTTACAATTGGTTCATTAGGTTGTCTGTCAGACTGTCAGATCGTTAGTGCACAGTTCATTCAGCCGCGGTTGTTTCCTTTCTGTTACAATTGGATAATTGTAACAGAAAGGAAACAACCGCGGCTGAATGAACTGTGCACTAACGATCTGACAGTCTGACAGACAACCTAATGAACCAATTGTAACAGAAGGAAACAACTGCGGCTGAATGAACTGTGTGCACTAACGATCTGCCAGTCTGACAGACAACCTAATGAACCAATCATAGAAGGTTCAAGGGAACCAATGAGAAACGAAAGACAGCAGAATGGAGGGCTATTTAAACATAGTCAGGATACACCAGCATACAGCTCCCTAGAAGAAGGCTTACGCCGAAACGCGTTGGAGAGAGACCCCCAGTACGATCCAGTACAACCAAACTTATCTTGGAGGACAGGCAGAGAGAACGGTACGGCAGCGGCAAACAGTGTGTGCACACACTGCATGACAGCAAGGAGATCGCCAAGGAGAAGCCCTGGAAAGAGGTGAGTACGGAGAAGGGAAAGTGAGTAGGTGAGCCAGGGGACCTGTAGAGTGGTGAACAGTCACCGAGACGGGTACTTACAAACCCGGAACGGTGATCCTAGTAACCGCCGCAGACAAGGTGCAGCGTCCGGCCATCCCCTGCCTGCACGGAGAGCGGTGTGATACACGCAGCTCCCTGGAGCAGACAGACGGCGCACGCAGCCCAAGAAGTCCGGGACCCACAGTGCGCACCAGCACTCGCTAGTACCAGACCCGGAAAACCTGAATGAAAGAGGTACCTGAAAACTGCCCAGACAAGTAAAAGACAACACATTGTATCAAACAGCGGGACGCCGCTACTTCATTGACTAAAGGACCTAACTGTTCAATCTGAACAGACCTAATTTTTGTGCACATTAATTAACTAAGTTCATATTTTTTCATTTTTTTCAGTTTTTCATTCATTTTTTCATATTTTTTATATTCAATTTTTTCATATTTACATATATTCTTTCATCCATTTTTTGCCTATTTTATAATATTATTTGCCCATGTAAATCCCTTCACGTTTATGAGGGAGTGTTACCCAGCAGGGTGATACACACACAGTACTGTGATTTTTATAATATACAATTTATGATTGATGGTCTAAATAAATTGACAAATTTCTTAAAACATACATCTCAGTATATATGTTAATTATCCGTAGAGGTAATCGCATCTAAGGTTGAGCGCAGCACAAACCCATCTAAAAATATGATGTAACAGTGTAATGTGGCCTAGGTGACATGAGGGAGATTGCTAGACTAATGAGGGAGAGAGGGAGATTGCTGCTATGTCAGGGAGTCTCCTGCAGAATGCAGGAAGGGAGGTAACTATGATGTAACAGTGTAATGTGGCCTAGGTGACATGGGGGAGATTGCTAAACTAATGAGGGAGAGAGGGAGATTGCTGCTATGTCAGGGAGTCTCCTGCAGAATGCAGGAAGGGAGGTAACTATGATGTAACAGTGTAATGTGGGCTAGGTGACATGAGGGAGATTGCTAGACTAATGATGGAGATTGCTGCTATGTCAGGGAGTCTCATGCAGGAGGGTAGGCAGCTATGCTCTGTGAGCTAACCCTAGATGTGCGTGGGTATTCAGAAGGATGTGGGCGGGCAGCTGACATCCGGTGATGTCAGCTGCCTGCCCCTGGCACCCACGTCACCAGGCGACTTCCAGGTGAACGCCCAGTGTTTTCTTGGGAACGCTCATGAAACATTGGGCGTTCCCATGGGCGAGACTATCCGCCGCCGCCCCATGCACCCAGGCCGCAGCCTTGGGTGTGCGCACCCAGTGAACAGTCTGTGGCTGCACGCACCCCGTGTATGCAAATGCGCAGAAATGCGGCTGCGCGTCCGCAAAACATTGGTCCCCGTGGGAACTTACAGTCCTTTCAAACGGACCAGAATAATTCCCTTTTGTGTAGAAGTCCTGAAAGAATCATTATAGTCAAAATTGTCACCTGTCCTCTAATACGTTAGCTCGGTTGTAAATGAAAAAAAATATCCTTTTCTCCAAGTCTAAACAAAACAATATATATCAATAGTCTCATAGACAGATGATCCTATATAACAAAATGCTTGCACTGGACCTCACCTCTGTGAGGGCAATTTTTGGTGTTGGACGTACCAGCGGCCAAAAGCTGGAGCAAGGCCAAGCAATTCAAGTGTTGCTCCGTTCAGACACTGACATTATTGTTACATTGTTTTATCATTGAACTAGTTCCAAGCTGGGACTTGTAGTTCATAGTAGCCGATGAGTCACTGGTTTAGTAACTTGGCTGTAGAGGTAAAGCTATATAATAATAACAACATAGTGAAGAAGGGTTCAGTATTATAAGCTGCATTACCGTGCATTTGGATTCTCATAATTGTCTTTTCAGTAAGGTTCAGATCAAAGATTAGAAAATCAAACCGGCATAAGTGTGTCCGCTTAATCACCAGCCGGTCCTCTGCCCGTGCTGCCCTGTGCTTTCATCTCTGCGCTGGAACGGAATCTTTAATTCAATACCATCCTTTTCCCAGCACACAAACAGCTTTGATTTTAATAACAGTGTTTCAAATGTGGTTAAATAATTTACTTGAGACTTCCTCTATTCACGCAGCATAAGGGTTATTAATGGCATATGTAAGGAGGACCTGTCAGCTGTCTTTAAGTGTCTGACCATTCTCAAGCATGTGTATTCCTAATACATAAATCATGCAGCAATTTAGAAATGTTTAAATATTCAGAATGAGTATATTCTCCAGTCCTCCCGGTTCCATGCATATTGCTTGTGTGTATTATGACCCAAAAGCTGCCCTGAGCTGAATGCTCTATGTGAACCATTGTACTGGTTCACTCAGCTGCCAGGAATTACGGGCACCTCGTCTCTGCTCGTTGGAATGCCGACGGTCCATTTATATTCAGTTGGGTCATTTGCTCCTGGTGTAGGGATGGTGTCTGTGTGCATTGATAATGATGATCCCTATGTTACCCAGCATATGGGTAGGTGCAGTGCCGTCACATATGCATACAAGGAAATAGCATCCTGCACGCAGTGTGGGTGAAATTACTGCCAACTTGCATTCAGGGATCCTCTACGATCAGCACCTGCAAACTGTTCAATTCCAGAAGTCTATCTTGGACCTATAGTAAGAATGAATGCAGCATGAATGAATCCAGCTAGGTGATTTGGAAAACGTGGACCGTTGGTAGATCTTGAGGACCGGTTTTGCCACCCCTGCTCTAGAGGATGGGCCAGGCAACTGTAAGAAGAAAAAACTTATATTATCTTCCACATTGACTTGCAGAAGAATCCTATTAGCTGAGATGAATTCGTGGGTGCAAATTATCACGGCACCGGCCGCAATTTACGGCACTGCAATTCTCAGAAAAATGCTCGGGTGCCGTTGCCGGCATTTAAATGCTGTTGCATTAGCACCTTGCTCTCTTCGCAATTAACGGGATCAACCCCATAGAATTTGATGGCAGATAAGAACCACTTGATCCATCTAGTCTAACCTAAACACACACTTACACACTAGGGATCATTTTCTTGGAAGCTAATTAACCAACCAGTATAATTTTGGAGTGTGGGAGGAAACTGGAGTACCTGGAGGAAACCCACGCAAGTACAGGGAGAATATACAAACTCCGCACAGTTAGAGCCGTGGGGGGGAATCAAACCCCTGACCCCAGTGCTGTAATGTAGTAATGCTAACAATTAACATCAGTACTGCACATACAGGAAGCGCCTGTAGTAGTGTCTGAGACTGACAGGTAGAACTTCCAATAGAGAGTCTCTGCAATCAAAGGGAATCCAGTGCAGTCATTCATTGCAAGTGGTGGATTTGACTACTGGTGGTGGTGGTGATGGGGGGGGGGTCCAGTCCTGCAAGCCATAGGTAAAATCCGACACTTGTCAATTTTGGGTCCTTTAAAAAGTGTACAGATTATATATTACTCTGTAGGAGATTAACCAGTAACGGATCTTCCTATGTCTTTATAGAAGTACTTTTGGATCCATGTAGGACTTGGTGTCCCTCATCGTCCTGCCAGGCGGTATGCAAGTTACAGGAGCAAGTACCACAGAATCCGCAGCTGGTACAGTGCGCGTCTTGTGACATCGAATTCTGCTCATCTTGTAAGGCCAACTGGCACCCGGGACAAGGCTGTCAGGAGAACATGCCCATCACCTTTCTGCCCGGGGAATCCAGGTAGAACGACCAGTGGTTATTTAGATGGCAAGCTAAAGTCTCTTTTCTACTTTATTTTAGCAGCATTAGAATTCTGTTCTAAGCTTATTCACAGCAGCTGCAGCGGATATGGGTCATTGGGTTGATCAATAGTAGGTTGGCATGCATTGAGTCGCATGAAATAAGTCGATGTGGGTAAGGTCCGCATGGATGGAAGGTTGACACATGGCTAGGTCAACAGTCAAAAGGTCGACATGCATTTTTCACCCTTTTTTTTGCCCCGAATGGACACCGCCTACTAGGTATATTCAATGCCAGTGGCGAGGGGGGTTGTATGGTGAGAATGGCTTTTTTTTTGGTGAAGAAAAGCCATCCTCGCCTTCCAACCCCCCTCGCTGGCCGCTTTCCGTATTCAACTTTCCGGGGAAATCCTCGGCATCTGAAGACGGCTCGCTCCATTAAATGGCGAGCCCGCTGCATTTTGTGGTGAGCCCTGCCATTTGGATGGCCACACTCCCCATTTCCACCTGGCCTCAGGGAACAGGCGTTGCTCGTTGTATAGCTTGCCGTCAGGGGCTCATCTGTTCTCCCTCCACGATCTAGTGGATGGTAGTGCACGAAATACCACCTGTCGGCACAAAGAAAAAGTGAAAACCCCCATGTTCACCTTTTGACTGTCGGCCTAGCCATTGTCGACCTATTTCATGTGTCAATCTAAGCCTTGTCAATCTTCATTGGTTGATCCAATGACCTATACAGCTGGAGCTGTGTACACATTACATGCAGCTAAGATTCAGGCTCCTTATGTAATAACAGTGTAGATTATGACAGTGTGTTCTGTGTAGAATTATTAATGCAAACCTCTGTCTGGGTATGTAATGATAGTGAGCGGATGGCTCGCAGACGGTGTCTAGGTAGACCGTAAAGTAGTTGGACACTGACGTATGATACAAGGATGATGCAAATTCTACACAGAAACATTGCTAAAGACCAATGTTCTTAACTCCTATAAAAAGGCAATACAACCGTTATTTTAATACACCCTATTTTTACAGTTCTTGATATTTAAATAACAATAAATGAAAGACCTACACTCAAAAGGTCGACATGGGGTTTTCAGTTTTTCTTTTGAGCCGACATGTGCCGACAGGCGGTATTTCATGCCCTACCATCCACTAGGGCGTGGAGGGAGAATATAATAGTGTGCCTGTAGCATGGCGAGTGCCAGAGCCATTCGAGGGGGTGCGGTGCCCCCGCGTCCATGTCGACCGAGTCGACTTTTGGACCAAAAAAAAGGTGAAAACCCCATGTCGACCTCCCCAATGTCGACCTAATGCTTGTGTTGACCTAATGACCATGTCAACCTAAAGCCACGTCGACCTTTTGAGGGTGTCAATCTGAAGGCTGTCGACCTTCAGTGGTCAACCTAATGAATGTCGACCTTCCTTTGGTCTTACCGAATGAACCACACCGATCTGCCATGACAGTAGGTCCTGGGACAACGTAACGTTACATACATATATACATACCGTACATATGACATTGATCTGTAACTTAGCATTGTTCTTGCACTTCAATCATCCGTTTCTGTTCTTTCAGCTCGGCATTGAAAATGGTAGAAGTTGACGTACCGATTAAACGTTGTCCTAAATGTAAAGTCTACATAGAGCGAGATGAGGGCTGCGCACAGATGATGTGTAAGAATTGCAAGCATGCCTTCTGCTGGTACTGCCTGGAGTCGCTAGATGTGAGTATATATTATATTGTCTGTAGTACAAATGTAATAACAGGTGACCTTAGCCTACAGTGTAGTGACCATTGGCACTACTGTGATTAGCCAATTAAAGTTACTGATTTCAGTTGGAATCCGCAGTTCCGTTGTCTCTCTGCAGATTTTTATTTAAGAAACTTGGTTACAGCTATATGGTATATTTGTGCTTTTCACATCTACGGTATACTGTATAAGTGCATGGAAAGTCATTTCAATTTGATATATCGTTATTCCAACAATTGCATTAAAAAATTTTAACGATAATTTAAAAAAATGTAAAACCGTTGCACAACCTATTTCTTGTGCATCAATGCTCACTGACCGTAAAACACATAACATTTATTAACAATGCATGACTAAAAGGCATCTAAAGTGCACAAATTAATTTCCATTGTTTTACCTATTTTCCTAGCACTTCAATATTCCCGAAGCCTGTGCTATTTTAACATAATAGTTTTTTTTTAACCCGTTGGCTGTGAAGAACGGGCAGGACTTGTCCTTCACATGTATCTTAAGACTATGGAGGATGAGTCCTTCTTATCCTCCGCAGTGATTTGGGGGACCCCCCAAAAGAGAAGAGAATACCATATGCCTCCCGGAGCAGAAAGCATAGGGTACGGAAATGAAGTTCTTCTATAACTCCCACCATGGTATCTACAAAGGTCAAACACTGTGGTTTGAAATGAGTTTGTCCCACGGAAGTTGTTGCCTGGTGATCGGTTGGATCACCAGACAATATCCCGATCTCCTGTACTCGGTTTTCCATAAATTCATTGGACCCATGATTGTTAGAGAGGTCTCCTCTATTTCAAATGATGTGACCTTCTAGTAGGTATTTATACTTTGTGCTACAGATAATATACAATATGTGGATATTGGTAGAGGTTACAGCATACTGTACCATCAACTTTAAAATTGTACTTGGCTATGGAATCCCACTTGGTCGGGATCCTACAGCGGCTACTGGCTCTTTAGCTAATGCCTCAGGGCAGCCTTTTCAGAAGCCAACTGGCGGTGACCTTAATCTACAGTAGCATACACACGGTTCGATATGAGCTACCAATTTTGACTATATAATCTGATCTATGGGGAGATCAAGGGAAATCGCATATCAGTCGTACGTAGCCAAAATCTCACAGTGTGTATGCACCTTACCAATGCAAACACAAAGATGCATCATCTATCAGACATAGGGGTCAATCCTATTAACCCTGAAGGGTGTGGAAGACCTCCATAGGGGTGCGAGCAAATTTCAGTGAATACGGCCCTGTGAAGGGTGTGATTTAGGGTTAATTTGGGTGCCGTTTTCAGCGTGAAAACGGCACCCAAATGGCAACTCGCGCCCTTTAGGGTTAATAGGATCGACCCCATAGACTGCACCACTGGACACTAGAGCAGTGGTTCTTAAACTTGGTCCTCAGGACCCCGCACAGTTCATGTTTTCCAGGTGCACTCGTTACTGACTGACCCATTTTAAAAGAGCCACAGGTGGAGCTAATTATTTCACTTGTGATTCTGTGTGGAGACCTGCAAAACATTCACCGTGCGGGGTCCCGAATTTGAGAACCGATCCACTACAGCATACGAGTTCTCAGATTGTCACCTATAGAAATGACACTGTTCTCCTTGCATTGTGATATTCGACCCTGGCAGTAACCATCAGATCTTGTGTCAAACAAAATAATGTTTTTTTTTTTAATACTTTTAATATGATAGATTTTGGTTTTCTAGATTGTTGGACTACTGTATATCATTTGTACACTTTGTAGTCAAAATGAGGAAAAGGGCAAAATTTCATAAAAACACCATATATTTCTGCTTCACCAGGATGATTTCCTGCTCATACATTATGATAAGGGACCTTGTCGGAACAAATTGGGACATTCCAGGGCATCAGTCATATGGCACAGGACACAGGTTGGTGATAATGTTCTGTGCTATTTAATACATTATGCGAGAATAACAGAAATGATAAAGGTATATTGTTTATACAGTATAAATGCAATGTAATCATTGGTCCACATGAGTTTTTCATTTTTTTTATTTTTTTTTGGTGTGTGACCATATCGAAACCATATTAGTGTCCCGCATCCTCTCAACCTAATAATCCACACCGGATTTGCAGTGTTCCTTTTCACTGCCAGGTACTTGCATCTCTTGTCATTTTTTTGACAACCAGCGCCCTCTTGTGTTACAAAAATAATATACATGTACAGTAGGCATACATGAGATGATTTTTAAATGTCATGTTATTCTAGTGCAAAAATATAAAGATAGAATTCTGTATAAATAATAAGAAGAATTTCTTTACTAGAATATTAGAATAATATTCACATATAATCATTACCCTGGGTACTCTTTACCTAGAAGGGCGCCCATCGCGACCATCGAATGCACTAAAAATCGGGTGCGACGCGATGCCCGCGATTTCCCATAGGGACCAATGTTAAAAATGAGATTGGACCCGATTTTAGTGTTCAATGCCTCAATGCCCGCGATTTTTACATAGGAAACAATGTTAAATGGGCCACAGAGCCCTAATAGTCACCGTGAACTCTGAAATGGCCCCCACAATTGTTAACGCCACCCCACGATCAACGTGAACCCGAAGCGTGGCGAGCGGCGGCGGTACGCGTCCTCCGACCTTTTCATGCCCTACTATCCACGTCGGCGTGGAGTTGAGTATAGAATAGTGTGGCGAGCGCAGCGAGCCACCGAGGCCCGAAGCGTGGCGAGCGGACGCGGATACCTTCACAGTTATACGCGTCCCCTCGCGGGCTTCACAGGTGTCCGTGGCGAAAAGCGGACACCTGTGAAGCCCGCGAGGGGACGCGTTTACCTGTGAAGGTAGCCGCGTCCCCTCGTGGGGCTCGCTGCGCTCGCCACGCTTCGGGCTCGGTGGCTCGCTGCGCTCGCCACACTATTCTATTCTCAACTCCACGCCGACGTGGATAGTAGGGCATGAAAAGGTCGGAGGACGCGTACCGCCGCCCCTCGCGGGCTCGCTGCGCTCGCCACGCTTCGGGTTCACGTTGATCGTGGGGTGGCGTTAACAATTGTGGGGGCCATTTCAGAGTTCACGGTGACTATTAGGGCTCTGTGGCCCATTTAACATTGATTCCTATGGCCAAATCGCGGGCATTGAGGCATTTAACATTAAAATCGCGGTCAATCACCGTTTTTAACATTGATCCCTATGGGAAAATCGCGGTCATCGCGGGCACCTGTTTTTAATGTACCCGCGATTTACCCGCGATGGCCGCGATTTTTTACCCCCGACGCCCGCGATTCCAATCGCGGGCGCCCTTCTAGGTAAAGAGTACCTTACCCTGTATTGTTTTTTTAATATGTCTTACTGGTTCTCATTTTCAGGGAACTGTGTCAAGACAGTTGATAATAATAGTACAATATGTAGACATGTATGCAGATGGTTATTTATGCTGCTTTCCCACTGCAGACCCGTTTTAAGTACTGGTATTTTTAAACGGTATTTAAAACGGTATTAGCATTCCCACTGCAGCAGATGACCGTTTTAAATACTGTTTAAGTACCATTCCCATTGCAGTGAACCGTTTAAAATGTAAAGAGTGCCTACCTCCCCCCAAGTGTAAAGAGTGCCTAACCCCCCCCCCCCAAGTGTAAAGAGTGCCTAACCCCCTGTGCCCCCATCTCCCCTCCCCTTGTACTTACCTGCACGGGGGGATCCAGGCCGGGGATGCAGGGCAGTGGGGAGGCAGCGGGGGTCCATACGGGGTCCAGGCAGTCCCTGTGCCTGATGAGAACTAGTAGTTCCCACTTTGCGCATGTGTAATGAGCGCAGAGCATAATAATGAGCAGCTCATTACATATGCGCATATGTAATGAGCGGCTTATTATTATGCACTGCGCTCATGACACAAGCGCAAAGTGGGAACTACTAGTTCTCATCAGGCACAGGGACTGCCTGGAGTTTAAATACCGTTTAAAAGGCATTCCCACTGCCTTAAAAACGGTATTTAACCGTGTAGGACTCTGCTTTTTAAACGGGTTAAAATACCGGTTATCTTTAACCGGTATTTCAACTCTGGCGCTTTCCCACTGCAGCCTTAAACGGTAAATTGCGCTGAAAAATCGACAATTTACCGTTTTAGACCTGCAGTGGGAAAGGGCCATTAGATGCCTCTTCCCAAACAGTTCTATTTTGTTTATTTATATTAGTTGTTAAAATAAAGTTTGGTCTAGTAAAGAAAAAGAGAACAATTTAATGAAAAAGGAAAATCATTATAAGCCATATATATATAACCAGGTAAACAGACATTGCGAAACCAATTTTCTAGGAATGGCTAAAATAAAGAATAGATTTAAAACATTTATTATCACTAAAGGGCCCATATACTATGGTAATTTGGCCCGATTTTACCCGATTCCAGCAGATCGGGTCGAGAAATCTGGTGAAATCGCCCCAAATACTATGTTTGTGTGACATCCGATTGAATGCGCGGTCACATGTGCTGCACTTAAGATCTCTGGGTTGGACCCCTTCCAACTGCTCATAAAAAATCCATGTTCGATCTTGAAATGGCTATGAAAATTAATCTGGCTAGAGTTTAAATAATAACAAAACACACAAAAAAGTTATCGCTGGTGAAAAAGTGGTAAAAAAAAAAAACACATACTATTACATTATGGCCCAAAATATTGATGTAACCATTAATATGCTGTAGTACACTTATTTGATATTACTGTAAACTTTGGGAGTCAGAGAATACAATACAGGTTGAGTATCCCTTATCAAAATATCCGTTATCCAAATAAATCTGAAAACCATACATTCCAGAAAGTGAAAAAAAATTCTTGGTAAAACCTCTACTGGGGACATCTATAACACCACTACTGGGGACATGATCTGTAACTGGCAGTACTGGGGACATCTGTAACTGGCGCTACTGGGGGCATCTGTAACTGGCGCTACTGGGGGCATCTGTAACTGGCGCTACTGGGGGCATCTGTAACTGGCGCTACTGGGGGCATCTGTAAATGGCGCTACTGGGGGCATTTGTAACTGGCGCCAACTGGGGGCATCTGTACCTGGCGCTACTGGGGGCATCTGTAACTGGTGCTACTGGGGGCATCTGTACCTGGTGCTACTGGGGGCATCTGTACCTGGCGCTACTGGGGGCATCTGTACCTGGCGCTACTGGGGGCATCTGTACCTGGCGCTACTGGGGGCATCTGTACCTGGCGCTACTGGGGGCATCTGTAACTGGCGCTACTGGGGGCATCTGTAACTGGCGCTACTGGGGGCATCTGTAACTGGCGCTACTGGGGGCATCTGTAACTGGCGCTACTGGGGGCATCTGTAACTGGCGCTACTGGGGGCATCTGTAACTGGCGCTACTGGGGGCATCTGTAACAGCGCTACGGGGGGCATGATATGTAACTGGCACTACATTGGATATGATATGTAACTGGCACTAAATATGTGCAAGAAAATGATTGCTTGGCATTCATATTCAGTGCCTGAGATAGAACACAAACTTTGTTTCCTGTTTGGAAACCTTGTTTCATGCACAAATAAAATAGATTTTTGTCTATTTCATGTGTTTGATGTGTTTGTACATAATAAATGCATCATTGAAATATTTAATATTCTGAAATACGGAATAATCCGTTATCCAAAATTCTTCTGGTCCTGAGCATTTTAAATAAGGGATACTCAACCTGTACAGGATATTTTTGCAAACATTTAGTAAAAATCATGAAACAACAAAAAAAAAACATCTATATATTTAGCAGGTGGTGTAATTCCCCAAAATGATGAAGATATCATTAGTAGCACAGTGGCTAGCATTACATTTAATGTATCGTAGTGGTGTGCAGACCCAAAGCGTACAACAGATGATATATACACATTCTGCCATGATAAATATATACTTTGTACTCTCTTCTCCAGGTGGTCGGGATATTTGCAGGATTCGGCCTCTTGCTATTGGTAGCTTCACCCTTCCTTTTATTGGCCACCCCGTTTGTCCTGTGCTGTAAATGTAAATGTAGCAAAGGAGACGATGACCCGCTACCAACTTAACCCTTGACGGAGTCATGGATTAATACGCATTTGGCTGCATTTTACATGGGATAACGTTTAGCCTTTCCCGGCTCTAGCAGCCTTCGGAGATACAGACTGCGCCACTGTACTAAAGTTGCCTATTCTTGATGTGTCCGGAATCGCTCTAGGCAGCATGTTGTCTACGCTGCCGAGAAGATATATGAAGATTCGATCGCACAATGTACAGCAGATCTGCAAAATTTCAATGTAATGTAATTGATGTTTCGCTGACATTTATTTAAAAAATTTACGCACATTCGCCCATTTAAAAAAAAAAAAAATATTTGTAAAGTTGTCCTCATCCATGTTTTTACTTTATGCATTCCTTATTTCTTAAGTGTTTTTTATTATTATTATTCTTTTTATTTGATTTGGGTTATTTTGCTATAAAATGCTGTATATTTCTTTAAACTGCATTGATCTTAAAGGGAATGTTTTTTTTCTGATCATTTTAACTTTTTAAAAAACAAAAACATATGTTTATGGTACAAATTGCACTGAGCCTCCATGTGTTGTGTGTATGCATCACAGTCGCAGTCTGGATTGACCAAATGTTCCTTCATTTTATAGATGTATATTTTTATTCCATACATGCTTATTTGTACATTTTCACTTTTTTATGTATATATTTTGCTGGCCAAACATTTTGTTAAATCAATTTAAATCCACCACACTTTGCGTTGTGTAAATTGGTAAATACAGGACACAAATTTTATATTGAATTTAAAATCTGCTTTTGCCTCTAACAAACCATGCTGGGTTTCACTTTCTACACCAGTGTGTTTTGATTGGCTTATTGTCCATCTGGTTCTCAACCTCGGTCCTCAGGACCCCCCAACAGTTCACGTTTTCCAGGTCTCCACACAGAATCACAGGTAAAGTAATTAGCCCCACCTGTGGAACAGGCTGAATTCAGCCCCGCTGATGGTCAGCCGAGAGAGTTTCACACTCTCCTGGGCCGTTCGCTCCAGGAGCGGCGGGCAGGGGCCGAAAGCAGGGGAACACCCAACATTTTATGGGCGTTATGCCGAGGCCTGCGTTGGGGTGGGCATCTGACGTCCGTGGCATGCCTAGAATTCGTCAGATCGCAGCCTAGCAAACAGGCCTGAATTAAGCCCTTAGTACATCTGTCGTTACTTGTATATTATCACGGCGCCCAAGATTTTCATCGTAGGGCATCGTATTGATCGCATTGCATCGCATACGATCCGATCGCATGCGATGCGACCAGATTTTTCATTGTACAGGTACCCTGGTGTGTGATTACTATGCTAAATGCACCCCCATTGTTAACGCCACCCCCACTATCAACGCCAACCCGAAGCGTGGCGAGCGCAGCGGTACACGTCCTCCGACCTTTTCATACCCCCACTATCCATGTCTGTGTGGAGTTTATTTTAGATAGTGTGGCGAGCGGACACCTGTATTCCGCGGGGCTTGCTGCACGCTTCGGGCTCGGTGGCTCGCTGCACTCGCCACACAATCTAATATCAACTCCACGCCGACGTGGATAGTGGGGGTATGAAAAGGTCGGAGGACGCTTACCGCCGCCCCTTGTGGGCTCGCTGCGCTCGCCACGCTTTGGGTTGGTGTTGATAGTGGGGGTGGCGTTAACAATGGGGGTGCATTTAACATAGTAATCACCCATCAGGGTACTTGTACATATAAAAATCGCTTTGCATCGCATGCCATTTTAACGATGCAATACTTTATTGTACAGTGCGGGTCTTTGGACCCGAAAATCGGATCCCAACGCATCCCATCGCATACCTTAATTAGTGGTATGCGATGCGATGGGCGCCGTGATAATACACAAGTACCAATCTATTCCTTAATGAGCTACTGCCTGTGTATATCTTAGGTATCTTGTTAATGAAGATAATTTTCCCTTTTAATCTAAAAAAACAATCTGTATTGTTTATAGGTACAGATCATTTGTTTTAATGACTATTTTTTTAAATAAATAAAAAAAATATTTAAGGTGTATGTGAAATGAGCAGATTCTTGATTCTACACAAACCTGGGGCCAAATGTAATGGGGTGAGAGTTTCAGAAAGTGAGAGATTTTGGGAGAGTTTTCCCCTTTTCTTAAAGGAGCAATCAATTACACAGCAAAACCAGGTTGATTTTGCCATGTAATTGATTGCTGCTTTAAAAAACATGGGAAAACTCTCCCAAAATCTCTCACTTTCTGAAACTCTCACCCTATTACATTTATCCCCATGTCTCCTTTTCCATTGCTGGAGTCACAAGGAAACCAGGGCCCTCTCTTTGTCTTGCAGGTACTTTGTATAGTTACAGCATCTGGTTCCATGTTTGGTGCATGACATAGTAAAGATGTCTCCTCAAACACCTAGTCTATTGGTGCCATATATAACAGAATCGCTTGGTGCGACCTAAACGCTCCACTACGGGTAATGATTCCTGTTCTTTGGTACATGTCCCTGAATTGTGGGTCTTAATTCACTAACCGGGCACGAAGGGCCTTATTCAGTAACGGACACAATGCTGATGTTTGTAGGGCGCATGCATCGGAGTCTCACTGCGTATGTGTTCCGTGGATTGGCGACGGTGAGGGTTTTCATGCAGAGTGACTGACAATGAGCAATGGATGGTGGGAAATCAAACACTTGGGGCTATTTGGCGCCACTTGAGGATCGGTGTATATGGACACACCTGTAAGCGTCTCACAATCCATTATTTGGCAGCAGCAGAGATGTACAGTAGGTCAAATGTTCTTTATTCCAACAATATTTACTTTTTGTGCAAATGTTTAAATTTTGATTGTGGAAATTCTTTACTTCTTAACAAATAACACAGAACATTTCTTATAAAAAAAATAAAAATATTGTGGCATACATTTTTGTATTTCTCAATTACGCTACTTTTGTGACCTAAAATAAATGATTGGTTTACTTTTTGTGATTCCGTGATTCGGTAGGTCCCACAATGATCAAAGATCAAATGTTATAAAATATAACTTTGAATTTGCAGTGTGCTTCCTTAATAGCAACAATGCCCTGTTTCGCTATATGCTATGCCTAAAAAGCAGCTAAAAATAACAAATAATACATTTTCAGTATATTCTGCCTAATACGCTCTTATTCGGCCACTAAATATCGACACATGAAATCGGTCAACAGGCCTAAGGTCGACAGGCTCAGAAGGTTTCTTCAAAATAAGGTGGTAATAGTGTGCTGGGGGCAGCAAGCATGGAGTGGACACTGATACTTATGTCGACATTCGACATCCAAAACATGTGAAAACCTCATGTAGACCTTTTGAGGGTCTTCAATCCAGCGTCACGACTGTCAGGCTAGCCCGACAGCCGTGACCTGGTCCAGTTCTCGACCGGCTCAACGACAGCTTGGCAGGCGGCAATTCAATGTTCCGCCTGACGAATGCCAAAGAGGGGGCGTGGTCGAGCTGTGGCCGGGAGCTCAACAATCCCCAGTCGTTCTGGGCAGGACATGCACGTTCTGCCGACATCCCTGTTCAATGCTGTCGGGGAAGACAGCATTGAGTAGGGCCCCGCCGCCGCTATTTCCCCATCGGGAATAGCGGCGGGAGATTGAATACCCCCCTTTGACTGTGGACCTTCTGACCGTGTCTTCCTTAGACCTATTTCATGTGCCGACATAAGCCTTGTCGACCTTTAGTGGTTGACCTAATGTATGTCTACCTTCATACTCTTGACCCTATGACCCATACCCATAGGAAAATATTTCCTCTTCTGTACTTTTGTACATTTATGCTGCGTTGCTTTAATGTGGATGCCACAAGTTGGATTAAAAGGGAGCTCACCTAGGACAGGATAGTGTGTGGGACGTATGATAATGTTACATAGTCGCACTTATTACACTGAGCACTAACATATGCGCTTTCCATGAGCAGTCATTAAAAGTGCAATGTAGTGTAAAAGAGAGTCTGATATACTGTATATGAGCTCAAGGAACATGTGCAGAAAACAACCTGTATGAGCTGCAGTGGAGTGACGCAATCTCTGAGGACGCCGCTGATTGAATGAGGCGGAGAAACGCGTAAATCAGACATATTGCTACCAGGACTCTTTCATTTTGGCACCTATCATCTCAAGCTAAAAGGAACGTTCTTCAGATAAGGTTGAGGTGGAAGTACCAGCCAAGAGACGCCCTACGAGTGCGGTGCTACTGGTGGCCATCTTCAAGGAACTGCATGCATGCAGACAGCTTTAAAAGGATAAAAACTTTCCATACAGTTGGTAACTATTATACAAGAAAAAGAAAAACAACAAGAACCGCACCAATCCAGAGTTAAATTAAAATTCTTTTTACGTAATATAAACAATCCCCGGCCGGTGCAATATAAAATGTATATTACATATACAGATGCACAAAATGACTTAAAGTAGTGAATATATTTGCATATTTTTTATGAGAAAGTCATCAGATTCTGTTAATATGGTGAACCAACATTCTATTAATGTGGTAAGTATGTTGGAATTTGTATATTAGTAAGTCCAGTTCTTTAAAGTCAGTCAGCAATCTCTCTCACAGATGTTAGATGGGTTATTTGAACATTACTAGCATGCCACAAAGATAAGTAGATGTTAGTTACTAATATTAGATAGTAGGATGACATTTTGGATAAAGTCTAGAGTAGTGCGTTAGTTTGAGCTTTAGCTCACCAGCCTCACTCCAGCTGTACAGATGTCCTCCGTCTAGACCAGGGGTGGCCAAACCTGTCCTCAAGATCTACCAACGGTGCATGTTTTCCAGGCAACCTGTGGATCTATAGTAGGAATGAATGCAGCAGGTTTTAAAATGTGACCGTAATGACTACAGCTGTGCACCAGCTAAGTAACCTGGAAAACGTGGACTGTTGGTAGATCTCGAGGACCGGTTTGGCCACCCCTGGTCTAGACCGTGGTGACCTGGCTGCCGGTGCTTATCTAGAATAGGCAGCCCTTCAGGGTTCTTCCACGGGACAGTTTGTGGGGAGTAAGCGGGTGAGCGGTAATACGGTCGGTGTAACCGG
Source organism: Crinia signifera (assembly GCF_055691185.1). Taxonomy (NCBI): domain Eukaryota; kingdom Metazoa; phylum Chordata; class Amphibia; order Anura; family Myobatrachidae; genus Crinia; species Crinia signifera. The sequence goes on from NW_028142445.1 coordinate 59,560, forward strand.
CTGTAGGTATCAGTCATTCGATCCTTTTATGCGTTTCTCTGCCTGAATCCTCGACGGCTTCCTCAGAAAGGCAGGGCTCCTACAGAGTAAGGTACAGAGGGACAAACACAGGCTTTTCATGTGGTATTTTATATCTATATTTATGTTTATATTAATCCCCCTCCCTGCAGTTACCCATTGACCAAGGTTATACTGCGTTTACTCTGTGTTTTGACAGTGTAATATTCTCCCATGCAGTTTGTGGCCAGTAATGACAAGTGGGAGGGGCCCCCCTGTCTAAGGTGACCCCAGGCCCCTCCGACGGCTTAATCCGCCCCTGGACACAGCTATCTAAAACATGCCTATCCCCACAAAAAGGCCTGCAGTACTTTTTGAGTATGACTGTCTGTCTTTCAAAATGTCTGCCACATTAAATTAAAGTCACAGCAATGTTCCAATGAGGTTGAATGGTGCAGGTTGGACTGCATGTTGCTTCTATTTGTTGCCTACAGTATGCTCACTTTCAGCCTAGCGCTCCATTTTTTTGATGTTCATGTTCCTGTCGTGATTTCTGCCGATGTTGTGACTGAGCCGCATTACGCTTGAATTGAAAAGAAACTATTAACTGCAGACTTTGTAAAAAGTATCACAAGTTCATCCATGGGCACATCCACTGGTCCAGACCACTGACCCCTAATCATCATTCTCCACAAACTCCTGAATAGTGCCTCCACATGGATCCAAAATGTCATGCTCAAGTTTCAAAGATTATACAAATGGCTGCAGATACCTTATCCCTCCCGTCTAGGGTGGACACCTCATGAGTAGTCACCCACTCACCCCCCCCCCCCCCCGACAACAAATAAAACCAGTACACATTCGGAAAGGGGCATGGCCATGTCCCCGTTCCAAATGTGTACTGGCCTTTTTTCCCCCTACCTCTCCATGCAGCGAAAAATTGCATTTGTTAATATGTCACCAGTGTGGCTCACTATTCTAATTCGTCTAAGATGTGCGCTGGTAATATTCAATTGTTTCTGATATTCAATTGTTTCGGCGGGCGTGCTAACGTTTCACTCACTACCCCGGAGGTCAGGATGCAAGCTGAAATGCGCGAAAAGTCACCCATTTGAGCGCTTAAACAGTACTTTTTGAATTGCGTATGTTAGATGTTACACACTGTGTGACTAAACCCAACTAGTGTCACGATATGCGTGATAAAAACTATCAATTGAATATCGCCCCATGATCAGTCACTTTATTCAGGAGATCGGGTTGCGATTAAACATTTAAATATTAAAGAGGTCCATAAGTTTTTTTCACAGTCATAGCTCAAACCCAGTGCGTGAGGCTCCCATTCAGCAATGTGGGTGACAATATTTATATATATATCTTTACCATCTGAGAAAATAAAGAGCCTCATTCACAACTACCACAAAAAATGTAACGCTGTCATTGAAGTTAAAGGCTCAAGGCTCAATACATGGTATTAAGAACTGGGGTATGTAAACTTTTGATCAGGGTCATTTGGGTAGTTTCTGTTGTCATGATTTAAAAAGAGTAAACACAGTTGTTTGACAATATATGGCTTCACCCAACCGCTAACCATTAGAGAAAGAAAAGTTTGTGAGTTATATGCAGCAAATAAAGCAACATGTAGCCATAAAAAACTTGGTTGATGTTTCAGCCTTTACTTCGACTTTTTTCAAAACAGCTTACAGTACATACAGAAATCATGAACACTCACCTCTATAAGTAGAGCAGAATCACTAGCTTGTGCAGGGACAGCAGCCACTTCCGGACCAGGCGGGTCTACAAGCAGTAAGAAGGTTACTCACAAATAATGCCAAGTATTGGGGCCGTACTTAGACTTCTTTATGGAGATATTAGAACATGTATTGAGTAAAAATGATTTATTTTGTGACGGGGCTTATTACCTGCAGACAGAGGGTGTGGCGATGGAGTCCAATGTGGCCCCATTGCTAGCCAATGCCTTCATGTTTGAAGTAGAGAAAGATTTCTTCTTTAGTGACTCTTCAATTTAACAGAGCATTTTAAGGTACTTTAGGTACATTGACGACATCCTCATTTTTTGGACAGGGTCCGAGAATGAGCTTAGAGGCCTCATTGATATGCACAATGGAACAGACAGTCCGGTAAAATTTACATATATGATTGATCAATTTTCAAACAACCTGGCGGTATTCACACAGTTCTTTACAGGAAACCCACAGACCGGAATAACTTTGTCCTGGCCACAAGTGCACACCCAATTCACAGCAAATTATCACTACCTTACAGTCAATTCCTTCTAATTTTGTGTATTGTAAGTGATCCCCTCGAAGCTAAAAAAGAATTAGAGATGATGACTGATAAGTTTGTCGAAAGGCGGTATAAATGTGGTAATTTACAAAAACAAATGTCAACCAAGTTATTTATGGCTACGTGTTGATTTATTTACTGTTAGTCCCGAGTGCCGCAGCGAGAGAGAGAGAGAAAGTTTAGAGTGCACTTCAGAATTAATAATGGAACCATTCCTTTCAGTGTCTGAATGCAGCTTTCAGACACTGGAAGGAGTGGTTCCATTATTGCTGCTACTATTTGGTTTGCATCACTATTCTAGGATTTTCCCACTATTCTATGCCAGCATTTATTCATTAGCTGAACATCACTACATCATTTTTCTAATACAAGAAGTTGAGCCTTCTTACAACTTTATCCTCCTCACCCTATAAATTAATAGGACGGAGTCGATTCCCCTGATGAAGTCTTGTATGATGAAACGCGTTGGGTTACCATCCATTGTGAAAGAACAAACCAATGATTACTGTGTCTGACTGTAAAAGCTTTATATTATTAGTTTTAATACATTTTACAAAAGTGGTTCCACTGTGCAATTGTTTAAAGGTGGAGGCTGATTCTGAAGTGCACTCTAAACTTTCTCTATATTCTATCCACCCTACCCTCCATTAACAGGGAGGTTCTTAGAGTGCTGCTATTCTATCTAGCGCAAACAAAGGTCTATTTTCTTTTGATGTATGTATATGTATATATATATATATATATATATATATATGTCTAGAGTCCATGTGCAGCCGAAACAATGAAAACTACATCTCTTTCACACATACAGAAACACAGAGGCAAATATTTTGCTTTGAGTGGGTTAGTATATATATATATATAGAGAGAGAGAGAGAGTAGAATGGATTTGACTGCATTGGTTCTGGAGGTCACATCAGTGGTTGGATGAAGCTGGATGTGAGTGCGATCTTTTGCCGTATATGTATATATATATATATATATATATATATATATATATATATATATATAGAAGAGCAAAGAAAGAATGGGCGGCAGTCACGGGTTTAAATCCAAAAAGCAAACTTTAGTGCAGGTGTCACAAAGAACCGACGTTTCGAGGCTTCTATGCCTTGAAAAAGAGGCATAGAAGCCTTGAAACGTCGGTTCTTTGTGACACCTGCACTAAAGTTTGATTTTTGGAATTAAACCCGTGATTGCCACCCGTTCTTTCTTTGCTCTTGTATACATTCTATACTGGGAAGGCAACACGGCCCCTCGCAGTCAGACAACCAGAGTGCCGACCGACCTCCGCATCTATATATATATATATATATCCAACAGGGCAATCATGTAAGACCCTTCCCGTCAGTAGAGTGCATAGCTTGATTTAAAGCACGTTATGCCAATGCACCACTTATTGCACCACAATATTCATAATTACATACATCCACATGAAAACAAACTTCTGTCTACTGTCCCCATGGTGTATAATTCTCTAATGTACACCGCAAATGATTGGATAATATGTTCCATAGGATGCATTATCATAACAGCAGGTCATATTGTTTCCGCTGCATGGCGTGAGTGCGGGGGCTTGGGGAGGGGAGTGAGGCGGAGAGTGCATGCTGCCCCCTTCCACAGTGGTGGCAGCAAGGATGCAACTCGCTGTAACAGGAGGTGGCCTTTTCCAGTCACCTAAAATCCAGGAGAATCCGGGTGATTGGAGAAGCCTCCAGAAGGGTTGCCACCAAATCCTAGAGAAACCAGGAAATCCAGGAGAGGTGGTAACCCCACTCCCGTCTGGTTGCCCCTGATGCTTACGATGATCTAGATGTCATGGATTTGAATGTCCTCTCTTTCAGGTGCTTGGAGGAGCTCCATGATACCACACTCGCTGATAACCTCTGCCAATGGTCGTCTTGTATTGTCCTGCTTAACTTCTTTCTCTGAGGAACATTCGCATAACTTCAATTCTTTCTTTACCCTTCAAGATAAATTCTGTCAGATGGCATCCTCCTGCATGGTCAGCATTTTTCTATGCTCTTTAGGCATACCAGGTGTACCCTGGGCATAAATCCACCATATGGCAGCTATGGATGCCAATGTTGTTGCCCTTTATTGGCACTGACACTGAGCAGGTCTTCTCTGTCTGTGCTCTAGCAATGGCTTCATAACAAGGGATTGCTCTCTGTCCATGAGATTACTGACCTCTCTTGGTGCATCGTTGCCACAGATCTCTTTGAATGGAGCTGGAATGAGCACCTTGTGTTAGTAGGTTCTTATTCCAGTTGGTTCCAGATGGATTTTCAAAGTTGATGAGTTGGTCGCAGACGGTTTTTATCTATGGACTGCAGGGCTGCAGCCCCCTCAGAAAAAATCTGCCATTGTTCTCTGCCTAAGTGAAGATAGATGCAGTCTGTGAGTCTGCTCTGGCTTCACTGTGACTGGCAGTGACTTCCTAGTAGAAGTCCGACCTACCATTCACTCAAGTCAGTCCTATTGGGAGGTGCTCCCTCCGGGATGTCTCTCTAAATGCAGCTCCGGGACAGCCCCAAAAACAGGTTCTGCACATGCGCAGTACTGTGAATGATACTGTGCATGTGCCGGACCAGGGACCCTGAAAATGCCTCTGGGGGCTGCTGCAAAAGCAGCCCATAGAGGCTGGGGCCAGCGCATGAACAGTATGTAAGAAGCTACTGCGCATGCACTGGCCCAGTGCCGGGGAATGGCGGCTGGGACTGGGAATCGGGGGGGCCGGCGGCAGCAGTGGGGACAACAAGCACAGCAGCGGTGGGGGGGCCCACATCTTGGCAGCCACCCTCCTTGGTAGAGGTAAGAGCCGCTGCTGGTTGGTTGGAAACAACTGCACAAAAATAACTAAAAATGCCACCATCCATATTAAATTAATTATCACTCCAACCTCATTTCCATTGGCTCTTGATTATTCCATGCAAAATCATCCAGCTCCTTAATTCCATCGTGACTAAATAAATTAACCTTTCAAAATAAAACATTACCTTTTACCAACAGTACCTACCAAAGCCAATTAACTAAATTCTGCACTATGTGGTTTATTTCCTCAGACCTAAAAAACTGACATTTCTTTTATTATGCTCTTGCTGCTGAATCTTCAGAAAAAGAGACACAAAAAGCAAAAATAGACAGAAGAAAAAGTTGAACTTAAAACCAGCTTGTGCGAATGAAGACTATATAATAGAAAAGGTGTGGTGTAAAAAAAACAAACAATTAAGACTACATACAGTATTTTGTGTTTGATAACAGTATTGTTAGTAATTGTGAATTTAGTTTACCAGCAGATGGAGCCAAAACATAAAAGATCTATATTAACTGCGACTTGTTTTTCTTTAGACTTGTATTGTTGTTGAATAATGTACCAAGTATTGTGTCAGTGTGTTTCCATGGGTTTCCCACACATATTTTTATACAGATTATCATGTGCTGCAAGGTTGGGTATTATTTGGGGCATTCATGAATGCCGACACAATGTTAATGTTGAGCATGCCGACATTAATAATGTAGACTGATAAAATGTCAACATGTTAAGGCCCATGTATGTTAGACGTATCGGGGGAAATTTACCAATATGAAAAACCTAGTTTTTCGTATTGGTATTTCCCCTACGACTGCATACGACTGTTTCAGTCGTATGCAAAGTCGTGTTCCGAAGGGGAATGTACAAAGCAGTCGTATACGACAGCTTTGTAACCCACCGATGTCGTAGGAATTCGTATTAGCTGGCCATATAGACGGCCGCTAATACGAATTCGTACAGGCAGTCTGCAAGGATCAGTCAGATCCGTGCAGGCTGCAAGGTGTAAAAAAAAATAGAAAAATTTAATAAATAAAAAAAAACCAGCGTGGGGTCCCCCCCACAGCTGTAACCAGCACCAGGCTGAAGGAGCCGGGGCCGGTAATTAAAAATCAGGGAACCCGACAAATAGGGGTTCCCCGATTTTTAACAACCAGCCCCAGGCTCCAGGTCCGTGGCTGGTTCCCAAAATACGGGGGACAAAATGACTAGGGGTCCCCCGTATTTTAAGAACCAGCCCCAGGCCAAATCAGCCAGCAGGGTAATGTCACAGCCGGGGGACACTTGTGATATAAGGTCCCGCGGCCAAAACATTAACCCTACCGACCAGTCAGCCTGGCCAGAGGCCCTGGGGGAGTGGGGACCCCCCCAATAAAGGGGTCCCCCCCCTCCAGGACTTACCTGACCAGGCTGAAGCCTGGTGCTGTCCTCGATGCCCCTGGGCGGTGGGCATCGAGCTGATAGTGGTGTAAAAAAAAAGAATAATCTATTGTCTAATACTGGGGCACTATGAATCCCAGCAAGCCTCCCCCGCAAGCTGGGA